>NW_021637839.1:0-75121 GCF_004799145.2 Neltuma alba | reverse complement strand
CCTTCCACTCTCTCTCTCCTCCCTTTCTTTTTTCTATCTACTACTTTGGAGTTTTGATGGCGATGAGAGCACGTAGGACGAGGTCTAAGGGACTTGTGATAATGACGATAACGTGTGCTCCCCATCTCCTTTGCTTTGTCTCAAATTTTCGTCCCATAAACTAATTAATTACACTGTCACTTTGTAACTATGTCATCAAAAATTGTTTAATTAATAATCAGAAAAATGCAGTTTGAAGGAATGGATTCATGTCAAAGTAGTGTGGTGATTATTTAAACCACATTGGTCCATCGTTAGGTGGATTTTAACGGAGCGGCTCTTTCATGGAAAGGAGTTGTGATTTTATGGAAAGTAGTAGAGAGAGAAAGAGGAAAAGAGTGATAATGAAAGGGAAGCAAGGAGAAGGAGAGTGATGGAGAGAGAAAACACACTGTTTGCTTAAAGCAAACTGATTGTAGGAGGGAGGAGAGAAGCTGAGGAAGAAGATGCCACATTAGCATAAAATAACAGAGTTAGTGATGAAAGGACTTACTCCTCCTCCGGTCGTTAATATAGAACACAATTCTTGAGTTGGTTTTGGTCCTAAATATAAGACCCATTTATCATATTTATCAATTTTCTCTAAATTACCCTTATAAGATACTTCTCACCAAGTAAAAGAGAGAGATGAGGTATTAAGAAGATGATTGTGGTGTTTTAGGAAAAATATGTCATATTTTCTTATAATTACTAACTTACCTAACTTCCTTAATCTAATCAAATTAGTTAAATGAGTCTTATATTAAGGATCGGAGGAGTAAGTCATAACTAAGCATATAATAAGGATTCAATAAAATAAAAAAAGTACAAGGACCGGATTCAAAATTTAATAAAACTCTAAGGACTGGTAATTTATTTTTCCAAAAAAAATAGGACGATAATAATCCAATCAAGTAAGATGCAAGAATAAGCGTGGAAGGGATGCGTAGCTAAAGGAATCGCTTCTTGATGCATAAGATTTCCAAAGTGTTATTCCTTAAAAAAAGAAACTCAGAATTGTAAATTCCAAAAAAACAAAAAAAGGCAAATCAAAAGTATTTGAAGTACGAAAAGATGTGAATCAATATCTTAACCTTTTCACGATGAACCATCTGGGCAAACAATGACCTCACAGTAGCAATCCGCAGACAATAGCATCCGGAGCTTATTTCTTTTTACACAAGGCAACACACCAACCATTAGAAATATTGCCTCCAGATACTTAGTATAAGAATTTGTTTGATTTTTATTTTGATTCTAAATATAAGGCTCTAATTCACTTTGTTTTTCATATTTATCTATTTTTTTTAAGTAGTCCATGTAATAATAGTAATTCTAGTCAATACAACCTTAGTAGCAAGAATATTTTAGTAAAGACAGTACTTATTTATTATAAATAACTAATTTTTCTTAATCAAATCAAGTAGACAATTAGCTTTGATATTAAAAACAGGAGATAGTATTCGAATAACAGTGGTTTCAAATGAAGCCCAGGTCAACCTTTTGATCTAATAATAATTATAGCTAGAGAAAGCCAAGTTTGAGGAGGATAATGAACCCAAAATTTCTGTGTTGCCAAATTAAGAGGAACAGTGCACTTCATCATATCTTGATGAAGTGCAGTGTTCCTCTTGTAGCATATGATATTAATGACAAAGATAACATTGTTTTTTATTCTAATTATAAGATTTTATTTATAGATTACAGACGACATCTTATAATGAGGATCAGAGATAGTACTATGTGACAAACCCTTGCTAATAACATGTGTCCTAGCTGTATCACAAAATTTGAGAGTGAGCAGTCTATGATGAGCTTAATAAAAGAGAAGCAATCAATCTTAGATTTTACAAAAGCGCAAGATATGTTTGTCACTAAAAAAAAAAGGTACAAGATACGTAAAAGCAATCCATGGATTCTTCTATATTACAACAATAACTAAACCATATTGTATTATGTGGGATTGATTGCATGGACTACACGAAATCATTCGATATCATTATTCCTTAAATTTCTCACATTTTGATAAATTTGTCACAAAAGACCATACAATTATTTAAGTTTTTTTTTTTTGGCTTCAAATAGTTAGAATTCCGTCATGTTTGGCACGTATAGATTATATTATTCATTCATGCCAAATAATATTTAGAAGAAGAAAGTGACAACGAAAAAATTTAGAAAATCAACGTGTTAGATAGTTATCAATTGAATATTATGTTTTGTTAAGAAGGATTGCATGTCTTATTTAAAAACATTTTGATCTCCATTGTTTCATATCAAACTTACAGTTATCATGAATATTCCTTTCTTTTCCAATGTAGAGCTACAAAGCTTGCAATTTAATATGTTAAGAAGCAATTCATTTCAAGATATGGTGTTAACAAGTTTTCGGCCAACATAATGCATCAATATATCTCTTCATCCCTTACTTTTTTTTTCTCTTCTCTCATGTTAAATTAGCACATAGGATAGATTTGAAAGGCCTTATTTGACTTAACTCCTCTGCGCTACCTTTAGGTACTGTGACTTAATCTTGTTATTTTTAATTTTTCAATGCATTTTGATTTTTAAGGGACTGTTTAGTATGAGGAAAATGGAGAGAAAGAGCCCGAGGAAAAATTTTAATGAGGTCGTCTTATAAAATTGAAGAAGTGGGGTTATAAAATTTCAATAAGAAAAAATGTAAGATAAAGAGCAATTAAAATTAATTAAAAAATTTTTTAACCCCACTTCTTCAATTTTTTTAAACAAGCTCATTAAATTTTTTTTTCTCCCCTTCCCTCCATTTCCTTCATGCCAATAGACTTTGAAAATAAAAAAATAAAAAATAAAAAGAGGAGAAGAGAAAGAGCAAGGGGAAATCTTGTTATTTTTCTGATCTAGTTTCATGGAAAGAGCTGTGGAACATATTCTAACACCCAAACAGCGGCTAAGCTATCTATGGATCAAGAGAGGCCCGCTAAATGAATTTCCTCTTAGTGGGCTGACAGCTTTTCCAGCCCAGCCCACACCATACGGCCGTCAGCAATTAGCCCGTCCTCTTATACTACTCGTATAATACACACATGCAAGGACATGTACGTACATATAAATTGTGCACGTGTCAAATACAGGCACTTTAATTGTAATGAACTAATTATATCATGTTCATTTATTCTAGTCTATGTCATGCATAAACAAAACATAAAACCATGTCATCTACCTTTTTTTTTTTGCGTTATTTTTTTTCCGAATGAGAAATACTACTTCTGGTCCTTAATATAAGACCTTATTTGATTTTTATTTTGGTTCTAAATATAAGACCCCAATTTACTTTTTCTCTTATACTTAAACATTTTTTTCAAAAGTAATTCTTTTAACAATAGTAATTCTAACTAATACACTTGATTAACAAGCGTATTTTAGAAAAGACAACACCTATTTATTATAAATAATTAACTTAACTTATTTTCTTAATCTCTTCAAATTAGTCAATTAGGTCTTATAATTAGGATTGAGGTAATATTTATTTCAACAAGATATGTAAGTCGGGCTCATTAGCCTAATCCTAACTATATTTTCACGTTTCAAGAAAAGCGCAGCACAGCTACTGGCACGTGCTTTTTTGGCTTTTCCCCAAAAAAGTAATTATACAACAAATTTTTTAATACTCCTCCGGTCCTTAATATAAGACCCATTTAACTAATTTGATTAGATTAAGGAAGTTAGGTAAGTTAGTTAATTATAAGAAAAGTGACACATTTTTCCTAAAACACCATAATCATCTTTCTTAATACTCCCTCTCTCTTTTCTACTTGATTATAGTTGAGGGAATATCTATAGGGATAATTTAGAGAAAATTGATAAATATGAGAAATAGGTCTTATATTTAAAACCAAAACCAACTCACTAATTGGGTCCTATATTAAGGACCGGAGGAGTATTATTTATCTTGTTGTATAGTGTAAAATTATTTAAAATAAACTAAATCAAACGCTGAAGCAATACAATAGCGAAGTTATCCTTTCTGCCTCTTCACTCTTTCTTAGCTTCTTTTACATTTATTACCGTTTTCCCAGAAAAAAATTTCTAATTCTAAATGCATGTCTTCTTGAAGAAGTTTGCAAATTACTCTTCTTGCTTTTGTTTTTTTTGTTTTTGGTGAAATACGGGGCAATCAGCCCAATTTATTCCTTAATCTTTACAACTCGTGGGTATGAAGTTCCCACCTGATCACTGTACAAAAGCTCCTAACACGCCTTGGTGGAGTTTCAAAGAAACAAATATCATCTTCAATAAGGAAACTTAAACGGTGTTTGGATAAAATCAAAACTATAGTTTTATAAATGTTTTTATAATATACGAAATAAATATGTAGATGAATTTGTCTCGATTTACAAAAAAATGTTTCTGAAAAGTATTTATTAGACTTCCCAAACACCCCTTTGAATTCGCTAAGGCATCTGCACAAAAATTGCCTTCTCTGTGTGTATGTTGTACCTGTACCTGTGTACCTGTTGAAGACAATTCAAATCTTTACAAATCAATTTTAACAAGCTTGATTGCATCTCTGCACCTTCCAAAATTTGTATTAGCAATTGTATTACAGCTACCGGGTCGCACTCTACAACCAGTTTCCGAACTTTATTTTTCTTCGCTAGAGTTAAACCTATTGCTACACCCCATAGTTCTGCTTTAATTGCAGAGCATACCCCCAACTTTCTAGCAAATCCTCAATCCATCTTCCTTCACTGTTCCTCAGCAATCCTCCACAACCTGCAACTTTCTCCCGTCCCTTTGAAGCACCATCAACATTGAGCTTTGTCCACCCCCCACTAGGCTCTTTCCATCTGATATACATTTCCTGCTTTTGATCAGTCCCATTGAAACAACTCTGTTGCGCCCTTAGCACTTCATCAGCATGCTTCTCAATTACTCTTTTCTTCCCCTCTGTTACAACAAAATTTTCTTCAAAGATACAGCGGTTTCTCCAGTTCCAGAACTGCCAGACAGTGATAGCAAAAATCAAAGCCCATTTACTATTCAGATTTCTTAAATTCCATTCTATCCAAGCTTTCCCATTTAGTTGATAGAAGTTTAAATCCACCGTGTCTCCTCTCAGCTCTTCCCACAGGCTCTTTGCAACCTGACAATCTCTTAGCACATGCATGAGATCTTCTCTTCTCCCCACACACTTATAACACGCATCACTTCCTCCCATCAGCTTTACCCTCCTTTCTGTTGTCATTAATCTGTCATGAGCAGCCAACCACAAGAACACCTGCACTCTTCTTGGGCCCTTCCATTTCCAGATTCTCTTCCAAACCTCTTCCTCACACCCCTGTTCATTTCGCAGTAACCCATACATTTTTGCCACACTATAATCAGCATTCAAAGCTGATCCCCATTTGATTCCATCCCTGCCAAACTCTTCATTAGGCGGGGGAACAGCGTTAATTAATTTCCTTCCCTCTTCTGAAACCCAGTTATTAATTCTCTCCATGTCCCATTCTCCTCTCTCATTAACCAGCACTAACAATCACATTCAAATCCCCTTCCGTCAACTGAACATTGTTTTTTCCACTCAAGGATGGATTCACATCAAGCCATTTATCCTTCCAAAAATTTACCAACTGCCCATTATCAAGAGACCATGACACGTTATTTATTATTTGGGGCCATAGTTTGACTATCTTTTTCCAAATTTCAGAGTCAGCATCCAACATAATAATTTCATTTTTCAGATTAACCTTCCTTCCGTATCTTCCATATTTTTCACATTAACTCTTCTTGTTTTTAATATACTACTTCTGGTCTTAATTATAAAAGTTAGTTGACTAATTTGAGGACATTAAAGAAAGAAGTTAAGTTAGTTATTTGTAATAAACATGTGTTGTCTTTCTTAAAATATCCTTACTAATCAAGTGTATTGGTTAGAGTTACCATTGTTAAAAGGATTATCTTTAAAAAAAAATACACAAATATGAAAGACAAAGTGGATTGGGATTTTATATTTAGAACCAAAATAAAAGTCAAACAGGATCTTATATTAAGGACCTGAGTTAGTAATATTTATGTTCAGTATAAAATATCTTAATTTATTTTATTTTTTATATTTTATATTTTAAATTTTTTATATAACTATTCCTTTTATTTTGATGAGGTGGAATGTAATTTATTACGGCGGCAAAAAAAATTCCGGCGGCTGATTTTGTAGTTTCTTTTCTATCTGGATGGGAATTGTTGGTGATAGATTGGAAGACTCGCCATTTCGCCGCTAAAATTCTCCCGGTAGTCCAGTAAGCGCTCTTTAGATATCAAACTCAATTTTATTCCATCGTAGTTGTTGTAGACGAAACCCTGATCACTATAAAAACTCAACTGGGGATCTGCTTACGATCGTTCTTCCACTTTACTTCTGGTCTTGGTTTTCTGTAGCGTCGATTGCGACCGAGATCGCTGCCATTGTAGAAGACTAGAAGAGACTGACTAAAATTCCGGAAATCCACATGTCGCGTGAGAGACTCAAAAGAGGCGCGCTTCCTCCGGCCCAAGAGGTACGATCCATGAATGTGTAATTCCTTAGTAGCTTGCTTTTTCTCAGGAAATTATGGGTTCCCCATTTCGCGTGGGAAATTAATGAGAAGTGGCTGTACATTTTAAAGAATTTAAGCTGTTTTCAGATTCAGCTCACTGGAAACTACTTATCAGGAAACTAACTCCTCAAGTATAATGTTCTAGATAATGGTCTTATGTGGATTATCTGATTATAGGCCTTATTATGCTTCATATTTGACAAGGATATTCTTGAACTGTTCTTCATGGTCGTCTCCTGTTTGTAATTTCTTTGACGTTGATCCACCATATATGCAATGCTTACGTTAGTTTTTATTCAATATATGAAGGTTGAGTCTATCTAGTCATTATACGATTATCTTAAGCAAATGTTGTGTGATTGCCACGGTCGAGGAGCTTTCCTGTTTCTCATATGTTGGGTATATGATTATCTTTATAGAGCGTAGGAGATTGTGGAGCTTTTCTGTTTCTCATATGTTGGGTATATGATTATCTTTATAGAGCGTAGGAGATTGTGAAGGTCATTTATTTCTGAGATCTTGCATTTTTAACATCTTTTAATTTCAAATTTTCTGAGTTGCACATAGTATGAGTTGCTGCTTTCTCTCATAATTATTTGACATTCCTTCAAATGTTTTCGTTTTAAAATAAGTATGAATTCTGGTTCTTATTATTATCATGTGGCAAAATGCAGAATATTGATAAGTTGCAGAAAGTTGTAAATGAGGGAAATTATTATGGAGCTCAACAAATGTACAAGTCTGTCAGTGTCAGGTTGAAGCAGCTTCTCTATGATACTTTTCATTTAAATTGTGTACTTTATTTTTATAGAAACGTGCACATCCCATCTCATGTAACCTATTGATAATTTGGTCAGCAATTGGAATTAGATTTTCAATGATAAGTTGATCTGTTGTAGTTATTTTCTCTTAATCTGAAGGGGTTGCTTGTTCATGAAATGAATTCATCTTTTAATTTATAAAATAAACTCATTCTCATCAAAAAGGGGGCACTAACGAACCATTCCTACTTCACTGCAGGTATGTATCTGCTCAGAGATATTCTGAAGCACTAGATCTCCTACAATCAGGAGCATGCATTCAATTGGCACATGGACAGGTTGCACAATTCTAATTTCAATATTTTTCTGCCCAAGCTTTTATCATGTAATGATGGAAAATGATTATTTGCATGTAATACATTTCTTCCAAATCAAAATATTATTAACAATTTTCAGTTAGTTAAACAAAATTTCCCCCATTTATTAACAATGGAAAATGATGCAGAGACATGTTCAGAAATTGGGGGAAGGCAAAATATTTATCCTCACATATACACATCTTTGAATTGTAACAACTTTTATGGATTCTGCTAGATATGGTCGTTAAACTAATGTGGAGCCTTAGCTTAACAACTTAAGCTTATGAGTTGTTATGATCAAGACTTGAGAGTTCTATCCTTACTCCTCTCCATTTATTCAGTTGAAATTAATTTGCAATACATATGTCAATTGTCAAGCTTAAAGTTTTTTTTTTTTTTTTAAATAATGAAAAGGGACACTAGAAATATTGGTAAAGCCAATCTTAGACATCTTTTCTGGTTTAAAAAAAAAAAAAAATTCTTAGACATCCTTGAACGCTAACTATTGTCTTGCTCCTCCTCCTCCTCCTTATTTTTGTGCGTATGTGTGGGTTGTCACTTGCCTACACAATTTAAGCATACTAACACTGAACGGAATGCAAACCAAATTGATTTTATGTGCTGTAATTTACTTTGTATTTGCATATTTTGCTGAATCTATTATCTTTTATGTAGAGTTGCATGTTTGGCTTTCTCTTCAATCATAATTGAACTCCACTATGATCTTGATCAAGCTTTATATGCCTTCAGGGATTGCTTTTAGACATTTTGAAGTTTTATGGTTGGCTTCTACTATCCATTTTTACACATTGCATTGGCACATCTGAGACAACTGCAAGTATGAGATGACAGATGTTGCGATTTGAAATTAATCTGATTTGATATAATTAAATCTAAGTTTTAATATCTCTAGTAATGAAATTAACATTTAATCAGCATTGATTTTGGCAAGAACATTTATGTAGAAACTCAGTTTCCGTTCTTCTTCAGGTCACCTGTGGGGCTGAGCTTGCTTTATTATTTGTAGAGACACTCGTGAAAGCAAAAGTTCCTTATGATAATGAAACTCTTGGTGAGTCCTTTTACCATCTTTTAAAGTTTTATTGATTATTGATGCCACTGGTTTATTTCTTGTCTCTGTCTGTGATGCAATATAATTTTGATGGAAAATTTGGGATGTGGGGTCTTTGTTGCATGATTTTGTAAATGTTTTTTTCCCCCTTAACTTCTCATCTTGCTTCTAACCTTGATCTTTACAAACTAAAATATCTGGCAGAACGCCTTGAGAAGATCTACAAAGCTTTTCCTCGGGTTCCACTTCCACAAAACTTGAGAGTTGATGATGACATGCAACAGATTTCTGAAGCCCTTGGAGCTGCAAAAACACGTGTGGAGGGCTGCTCCTCATTCTTAAAAGCTGCTATCAGGTGGCACCATTTATGGCTAATAAGATTTTTGTAATTAAATTCTGCAGTTATTAAGCCTCCTAAAAGTTGTTTTTTTCCCCTTTGTGCCGATGATTTTGTCTATAGAATTTCTCATAGTTATAAGATATCCTATAATCAGTTTTGAAGAAACGGTGTGATGGGTTATTTATCTTACTGATCTACAAATCAACCAGAAGCAGTGAGAACACACATGTATATATACCAGGAGCCGAATCAGAAAAGGATTTATGATTCCTTGTTGTTTTTGAAAAATGAGCCAATCACAAATGAATCTTGTTAAAATGAACCTGTACTTGAAGCAACATTTTCCATTATATGGATTGCTTGACTTTACCCAATATCAGATGAACTGCACTGCAATTCTCATTTAAATGTAAATGTCATTTTGAACTACTATTTTATTGATTTCTTGATTTGAACCTATAGTAATGCGGTTAAAACTATCGTGTTCAGATGGTCCGCAGAGTTTGGAGCAAATAATTATGGATCTCCAGAATTGCACATTATGCTAGCTGAATACATTTATTATGAATCACCTGAGGTGGTATGTATCAAAATTACTTAAAGTACATGTTTGTTCTTTGTTGCTGCTTCTTTTGGATTTATACTGTATATACTACAGTATTTCTAAGATGACTTTGAAATGTGGCACCTATATCATAAAGCAAACAAGGATGTCATATTTAGCAAATTAAAAATCAGAACATATACAGAGTAAGTTAGAACGGAACAGGCCTGATATGTGAATGTATATATTTCTTATTTTGATGCTCTTTTAATATCAATGAAACCAATAAGTTTGATTGGGTACTTTTGTCGGTTGACATTGACATGTCATGCTCTAATGCATAGCAAAAGACTTCATGATTTGTGATATTTGATTCTTGCATCACAAGTTTATCAGCCATCAGAAACACTAACAAAGTCAAGAAGGAAGGAAAGGCCAGAGAATGCTTATTCACAGTTTTAGAAGTTCCTTTTGATTAAATGGAGGAGGAGAATTTTGGAAATTCGTTTGCACTAATTTTCATTTATGGACTGAAATATTTTGGAAGTAAGGGGTATGAAAACTTTCTCATAAAGACAAACCTTCTCTTTGAATTCTTTTCTGAACTGGTGAGGATTCGTCAACTTCATTGAATTTCTGCCTGAATATACTGATAAATGGATTTTCCCCCCTTTCTAGCTCTTCCCATTACTGCACACACTTTGTTTTTTTTTTTTTTGGTTTTTTTTGGGGGGGGGGTGGGAGAGGCAAACAATACAAGATGAAGTGAAAACAGGAAAAAATGCAGAGTGAAAAAGGAAGCATCTGAAAGAAGTCAAGATGGAGGAAGTTATGCCATTCAGTATGCTGCTTTGCTTATAAGAATCACATCTTCGGCAGAAATCAGTGAATTAACCTTGTCATGATCTTTTTAGGGCTTTTGCTTGATGTATTTTGAGTACTAGGATCAGCATGCCTGGGGGCAGCATCCTTGGTATGAGTGTGCCCACCAGATCCTTATTGAAATCAAACACCTCAGCTAGGGGTATGCCTTGTTTAATAACTATGCGTATGGCTGTTAGAAGTTTGATAGTTTGCTGTATCTAACTATGGAATTCTAGAATTGTTGTAAGCTGCTGTATTGAACTGCATACAATCTATGGTGGATAGTAGCTGACTAATTGCTGGAAAGGTCCTGTAGTCTCTACATGCATTGACTTTGTTTTTATTTACATTAATACGCAGATTTGGAAAGGTTATGTTTTGCATTTTAAGAAGCTTCACTTAACCCTAAAAGTAATATGACCTTTTTCCCTGGTCCATTAACACAGTATACTTCTGACATGCAGGATATGGCTAGAGTAACGAACCATTTCGTGAGAGGAAATAATCCAAAGAAATTTGCTTCCATTCTTGTTGATTTTATGGGCAAGGTCAGCCTCATCACATTTTCCATTTTTTCTTTGTTTCTCTGTTCTCATACCTTGTTCTCCGGTTCAAATTTACCAAATTCACGTACGGTGTGCTGAAGAATTCTTCCCTTGTTTTTCCCCCCATTTTTACTAAAATTCGGTTGGGACGTTCAATGATGATCTAGTTATATTGTTGAGATATTGTGCTATATCATTGGCTCCCAGAACTGATTTCGAAAAGCGTAATTGAGGATTTCTTTGTCATTTTGTCCTTGTTTTGAGGAGGTTCAACTGATATGCCTCTTACTTCTTGTAGCGTTATCCAGGTGAAGATGACTTGGCCATCGCTAGGGCAGTTTTAAGGTAAAAGCAATTATCATCCTGATGCTCGCTTTGAAAGATGATAGACACCTTCTGCTACTGTAATTGAAATTGAGCATAGAACAACTAGGAAATTTGATTAGCATCAATGTTGGGTGATAGTCCTTCATCCAAGAGCAAGGAGCTATAACAGAAGGGTCATAAAACCACAAAACAACGCAGAAAATGCAGAGATGAGGAATAAAGGGGAATGCTCGCACTTGAGGGGTCTGCTCACCGACAGAATCCTTTACCTGAATCTTTACACCTCCCTCCACGCCAGCAGCCTCAAAATAACTTTCTTAATGCCTCATACTAATCCTGTAGCTTGCCATACATCAGCACTGGTAGCAAAGTTAGTTATCACCTTGAATTTCCCGTTCTACCCTCCTTCCCCACCCTTCTCTGCTTTTTCTAGAATGCACTTTCAACCTTTTAGTTGGGCCGTATCCTTCAGGTCCAGCCTCCCTCTTATCCTTCTCTCTTATCTTATAACGTTGACAACTATATATTTTAGTAGTATTATGTTGTGACCCTGCTAAGGATTGGGTTGTTGACAGAGCACGATGGCGTCGTGTGATTCATGTAGCCGACCCCACCTAGTGGGATAAGGCTTGTTGTTTGTTTGTTTGTTATGTTGTGACCCTGCTGCAATAACTCACTAAATCAGAAACAAACCAGCAGAATGAAAAGTGACAGCAATAAATGAGGAAAAGTCCTGAGGCTTTGATATTAATGTTCAAGAACTGAATCAAAGATACATTGGGCTTCAATGATTCAAGCCAAAGCCCTATTTCCCTCTAAACCAAAATAAACACAGCAGCAACTACTCAACAAAAGATTACACAGAGACACAAGGAACAAAGCTAGCACTTCCCCATGGCATTCAAGGGGCCAGGTCTCTCCCTCCCCAACACTCTCTTCAAATTAAGTCCTGAAAACATTACAATTTCATTACAAAGTCTCCCAAAAGTAGTCCTACACCCCCTACAATGTTTCAGACTCAAAAGAGTACTAGCCAGCTGCCAATTAGAGTTGCTCCTCGTTTCTTGAAGCTCTAGGATAATTGCTTTGACCAGCAGATTTATCTTCTTCTACCCTTGGTTGCTTAGTTTCCTCCCATATGTCTTCCTAATGCCAGCGGTTATATCATATTAGCTGCAGCAAACTCATCAAAATGTTTGACTATATTAATCCTAAAGGATTTAATCTGTTCTTGTCTGTTGCATAACAAAGGTAGATTATTCTTGGGATTTTTATTTTTTATAATGCCTGATTACAGTTCTGGCTACACATTTAACTGTTGAGCTATTTATATGATTCCTTGTCTTTACTTGAAGTCTTGTGATCCAAGTCATCATAAACGACAGACATGAAAATATTCCTCTAGTCCTATTTATAAGTCACTTCCAACATATTTCACACAGACCAAGAAAAACGTTAAACTTCATTAACTCATTTAAAATTCAACAACTTTCCAACTTTAGCCTTATTTAATAAACATTATACCTCATGTAAACAAATTCAATACAATAGTAAATGGAGGGTAAACTTGTACACCCATACAAAAAATTTCTCACAATGCTTTATAAATAGGACCAAAAAATATATTCTCTCTCTGTTGTATAAATAGGATCGGATGAATAATAATTTTTAATCAAAAAAGGGGTTTCTTTGTCTTTTGCACTATTAAGATTGAGGGCTCATTTGGGACTGCTGTGGACTTCTACTTATGTTTGAACTTCTTCCTTCATTTTTGACAAATAGATTTTCCTAAAGAGCATGGTGATAAGGAGGCAGTTTTTGTTGGGCAAAATTTTTTGATAAGCACTTTTATCAATATTGTTGGTTTTGGCAGATCTTTCAAAAGAATGCTTTGTACTATTAAATATTAAATTGTTAAAATGGACACTAATTTGACTTTTCAATTTATATTACTTGTATGGATAAATAATTTTAAATATTCACTATGGTTAATTTTAATTATATTTCTATTGTTTTGTTTGGTTAAAACATAGAAGATAAAATCACAATAGATGTATAAAATATATTAATATACATCAAAATAAGTATATGAAGGCAGCAGCCTTGGAAAATTACGAGACTTTTGGAAATTGGTAAACACTAACAAAATTAGAAATAATTACTCTTTTGTTTCTGGAGAAAAAAGCTGCTTAGTTTGGAAACTAACCAATGTCAAACAGACTGTAGCTCTCAAAATCAGAATTGCCAACTTATCTGACTGGAGATTTTGTGAAAGATTCGCTTGTTGCTTTCCTTGTTATCCCAAATACACTGCTACTACCCTAGAGTGAATGTTCTGGATAGCATTAGATGCACAGATCCTCTATTATGTTTATGTTGATGTACTTGTTAAAGTTTTGAATATTTTCGCCCTGCATATGCCACTCACTAGTTCCTTCCTGTACATGACAGCCGGGTTTTGGACTTAGGAGTTGCTTTCTTGCGTGACAGGTACTTATCTTCAGGCAATCTGAGAGATGCTAACATATTGATGGAAGAGATAAAGAATGAAGTTGCATCTAAAGAGATTAAATTTCCGCAGACAGATTTAATGCAGTTCGTCAACTTTCTATTGCAAACGTAAGCTGTCATGCTTCATAGATCAATCAAATTTGTATTCTTGACTTTACATCAATCATCAATGTGCACTGACTTTTGTAAAGTACCAAGAAATTCACAACACTTTTTCTAGTTATTGTTTTGGATGGGTTAGAATCATCGGTGTGCACTGACTTTTGTAAAGTACCAAGAAGCTTCACAAACGTTATGGTTTATTGGTTATGTTTATGGCTTCAGTATGAAGTTTCATTCATGGTGTCCTTTTAAGGGACTCTTGCTGTCTGATATGAGAAGGGGACTTGGCAGCTCTTAGCATTTTGAGCCTTTCAGCCTCACTTATTTTACTTGTTTCTTTCTAACACTTTGTAGGAGGATAACTAATTCCGACTTCTTGCAGGTTGGAGAGAGATGCATTGCCGCTTTTTAATATGTTGAGGGCAAATTATAAATCAAGTATTGACAGGGAACCTGCATTCAACGAGGTGAGCTCACCTATTAATCCTTGTGTCTGTGTGTTGACACTTTTATTGGTGGGCATGCCTGCATGCCTAATTTGTTCATGATTTTGGACCTCAATTATATGTGAGCTCTATTACGTGCTTATGCTTTAAGTCTCTGCATTAAAGAGAAACTCATCATCATTTGACTTGAAAAACTTTGATCCAGATGTTGGATGATATAGCAGAGAAGTTCTACGGAGTACAGCGGAGGAATCCTATGGGGATGTTCGGAGATATATTTAAGGTACACCATTTACACCTTTTATATTTATGCTAGCCACTTTGACATGGACATATAACAAACTATTGGATACCTAATTTAATTGATAATTGATAATTTTTTTAAAATTCATATCAACTAAAATTTTATTTTTCCCATCTATTTAGTCTTTAGTCAAGTAAACAAATTTTTAATTTAGTAGATTAATTCAACTAATTTGTAAATTAATTTATTGTTTAAGTCCTGACATGTGTATAAAAACTCGGTGTATGTTAATCTTCACTTCTTTTTTATGTGTTTTCAGATTTATGGTTCCTGTGAACGTTGTGGAAATGTTAAACAAATAACTTGAAACTACTTATTCATTAAATTTAAAAGGTTATTAGTAATTGACTTGTGAAATGCTTTTTGCTTCACAATGAAAGTTTCCTTGCAAAGCTATGGTTTGACAATTTTCGTTTTTTATTATTTCAATAAGCATGAAGTGAACACATTGTGTGCAAAATTAAATAGCTGAGTATAAATCAAACAATGTAATTTTGTGGGAAACAATTTGTAGCGCGAACAGTGATTTCAATTTCTTATTATGCAGTTGATGGGGGCTGATTGATGATATTCCTTATTGAGATACCGAACGAACTGCATCTCATATAGTGCAAATGGTAAACCTGTTCGACAATATAAAAGTTATGATGGGTCTGTAAGATTCATTTTTTCTGTTTAAGTAACGTAGGCAAATTTATCTACTCTTGAGGACCGTCTTTGTATAATCTCTTTAATTAGGTTTTACTTTGGTGAATTTGTCGTAAAGGTCGGCAGTTTTGCAGACTATTCAGCTGCTACAATATTTTTTCCTGCAAAAAGTCTGCGTTGGAGATTCATTGCATTTTGATTGGCCTCTATAATCTGGGCTTATTTGAGGTTGGAAATTAAGTACTAGTTCCCGTCCTTAGTATAAGAGTTAGATAACTAACCTAGGGATATTAAGGAAATTAGTTGAGTTAGTTATTTATCAGATTTTTCTAAACTATCTTCTTTAATTATATGTATTGGATGATTAGAATTATTCGTTGGTTGGGAATCTTTTGCATTCAATAGGAATATTTTGAAGAGAAAAAAAGGGAGACAAAGTGGATTGAGATCTTATATTTAAGATTAAATTTGATCTTCTAATTAGTTCTTATATTAAGGACTAGATGTAGTAACCTGCAACGACGATACTCTTTCCTTTGGTGTTTTATGCTTGCTTTGTTGCGTGGAATTTGATGCCTTATCGCCCCCGAATTTTTTAGTACCAAGGAAAAGATAGTGTCATTGCCTTGGCTTCCGAGTTTAATTCTCTAAACATGAAGATATTATGTGTTTGCAAATTTTGATCACTCAGCTGGAAAGGCCTCCGTGGCTTCTTCCAATTCCCTGTATTTCATGATCAATTTTTTTGACAACCCAAGCCGGGGAGAAATTTCATGTGAATGAAAAACTTTTTAGGCTCATCTCTAAGCTCAAATTATGTTCAAATTCTTATCCAACAAAGTGGCAGGAATAAAATTAGGTGTATGAAGGGAAGAATTAGGATGAAGCCAGTGAAAAGTTGGAAGAGACTGAGGAAACAAATCAGTGTTGCCATTCATTTTTACGTGTCAGGCCTTCTGCTTTACAGGTTATATTACAAATGAATTACACTGTTCAGGGCTTATGATATAAATTGTATATTTGATATTAATATTGATATTGATTATATATATTAAGGCTCGAGTTAGTGGTCATCCAACTTATGACCTCAGGTTCTAAAACAATTTGCTTCCCCAGAGTATTCTATGAATCAAGCTGGTTCTTCCAGTTTGTTAAAATTCGAATTTTGACAAATCTATTAGTGGAAGGACAATGCCGACCCAATAAAATAAATTTGCACGATCAAATGATCTTTGTTTCAGTTTTTAAAGGTGAGTGATGTTTTTAATTACAGTAATTATGGTGCCCCATGTTTGAAATAATCCATATAACTTGAATTTATGTGCCCAAAATTGTTGGTGCATGGATTGAGTATGGAGCGTTGACTCATCATAAATTAACCTTAAATTATACGTGTGATTACAATTTTCTCTCTTCTTTTTTTTTCTTCCGATTTTTATGAAGTTCACTTGATTGATATGAGTGTATTATTGGGTCTGCTCTCCTCCAAGCTAAATTGGCTAAAATAATATACACAATATCCAGAAACTGCATAATTCATGATAAATGTGCTTTTTTAATTTTAGCCCTTTTGCAATCCCCACTTTTTCTGTAATAAGAAAGTGCATTTGGAATCTTCACTTTGTCCCCCTTTATGTCACCAAAGTCTCGTTCATTTGATGTGATGTGACTATTAGTTATAAGAGCATCAAATACTGATGTGCTTTTTTGACGCTTCTCTCATAATTAAATTAAGTTCGTTGCCCTCAAAAAGTTCAACTTTTGTTTTTTCTTCCTTTAATATACTAATTGGTTGTTTTTGGAATTAATTTATATACATGAAAAATAAATAAAAAATTTTTAAAAATAATTTTGAAATAAAAAAGTAATTTATGTCTCTATTGATTGTGTATGAGTATGTACTTAAATGCTAACTATAGAACAAAAAAAATATGAAAAGCTATTTTTCCCCGACCAAATGATGTTTTAACGAATCTCAAGGGAGAATAGTTGGGAGTAGTTTTTAATCATTAAGTAAATTTAGTCTGTAACATAAAAATAAAAAAATTAGTCATAGATAATCATGCGATAATGTCAAAGAAAACTTCACCTCATATCATCATGATACTATTTTTCCCTCTAATATATCATAAATTAAAAGTTCTATTGATATAGGTTGGCATGTTTAACAAAAAATTCTTGAATTGATTTGCTATTTAGATATTTGAAGTGACACTTAGCTTAATCTATACATCAGTGTTTAATTTTATTGAGTTTTAATTTTTAAAAAAAAGCAAGGTAGGCATATTTATGGTAAAGAAAAGAAGGGGTTATATATGGTAAATAAACACTATTGTTAGATTCTTCATTATGATGTATAATTTGAGAGTTAGGACCCAGTAATCTGACACAAATCTTGAATTAACCTTATTTCTGTTAGGATTTAGAAGCAACCACAAACCCAGAATATTGGGCTTTCTGGCTTTGGCAAATTGATTCCATCTTTTTGAATCCCTTCAATCATTTTCCCTTCACTTGTTCTCTAAGAAAAGGGACCATCCCTTGTCGGTACAATCATTTCATAACTCGTGCTTCCAATCATAAATCTCTCTCTACCTCCCCCTGCATTTTTGCCCTGTTAAATTAAAATAGACTTACACAATAGATATAGTATTAACTTAGCCAAAACCTAGTATTTTTATTCTTATAGTTTTGCTTGGTCTCTGAATTTTAATTTGTTACAACTCATTTCTTATATTTTTAACTCGGTTTTGACTTAATTCCTGAACTTTGAGTCGATGCCACTCAATCTTAATAACTTAGCCATTTAAAAATATTAATCTCTATATTTTTAACAATAATATGTTTCATGAAATGGTTAAAATTACATATAAGAAATTCAGTTGCAGTGAGTAAAATTTAGGCAAACACTTTTAACCAAATCAAAACAGAGATTAAATTAGAGTGAGTTAAACTTTAAAGATTGAGTTATGAATTATTCAAAACTATAGGAACTAAAAGATATTTTTTTTCTCTTAAATTAGACATTGTTTTCTTGGATGTTTTACAATGGAAAATTTCAAGAAACAATGCATCAAATATCGTTTAGGCTCTAAGCTCTTATCCATGAAACTTTATTAGTTGGTTTAAAGTATTTACACCCATGTGATCAAAGTCGGCTCAACTTGAATTCATTGGAACCTAACATGAATTAATAGATCGAAGCCAATTATGGTCTATATAATAGAATTCAAATTAAACTCAGATGCACATGATTTTAACATGATAGCTTTTTTTGTTTTTTGGGAATTAGAGAAATAGATACTAACAGCATGAGGCTATAAGTGAAACCAAACCCACGGCCTTCTAATTACGGGAGAAGTTCCATGTTACTAGACTACAAGGTTAAGCAACATAATTAATTTTAAACAATAAGTTAGGATTTCTTTATTTGCAATGTTAAATTGCAATTTTTTTGGGCATTGTAAAGTAGATACACATAGTTGTTCCACCTAAATGAGGGCGGGAAGTGAATGATTAACCCAACCTTTTCTTGGTTGGTCTCACTACTTTTTCTTTAAATTTGTTTTATAATTAATAACTAATTAGGGTCACAATGACATTAGTTTAGATTCTGCCTTTTTGTTTTGTCCCACACTGATATATAAATAACATATATATATATATATATATATATATATATATATAAGGACTGAAGCAAAGATATTTTGATCTTATCATTTTATCATGCGGCCAGGGAGCAGGAGCGACAAGCAAGTCAGAACACTATTACATAAATAATGCATTATCTCCCTCAAAAATAAAATTAAAAAAATAAAGAAGAACAAGAAGAATCTAAATTTTGTCAAAAGTGGGGACACTTTGCTTTGTTGTTTTAATTTATTGTTTTAATTAGTTGCCGAATTTAATCCCACTTGAAACCTTTTCCTCTTATAAAGCTGTCATGTGTTTGCATTTCTGTCTCCGACATGCCCTTTCCATTAATTACCCTTAATTAACCTTCTTGCTTCAAACTATTGCATCAATAACAACCTTTTCTTTAATTTAATCATCCATTAAGGTGCGTACCATTCTCTTAGTTAAATCAAGAGATCGTTAACAATTGATAATCAACCGTACGTCATAAGCTTTTAAATTTATTCAGATATTTTCTCTCTCTCTATATATATATCTATCATATTTATTCATTTTCTATGAAATATATAATAAAATCGCCATATTCATAAATCTTGAAAAAATGTTGTTCTATCTTTGTTGATATATATATATATATATGTATATTGCAATCATCCTTATGCAGCAACCAAGAATATTATAAGAAAGCCGACAAAAGTAGTGATGATTAAAAGTGCAAAATTATGAGCACAACTACGTCCTTGTTTTTGACAAAAAAAAAAAAGCACATTAACTTCTAGACACTTCAACCACTATACACTCTCAAGTCTCAATCTAATTTATAAGGAAAAAATAAAAAGAGTCAAATCATCTTCGTCGAAATCAGGAAGAGGTAGATTCATTTCCCAGCCTTATATATGTGTGTGTATTTATAAGATATGTATACATATATTTATATATATATTATACACACAATTTGTCTCACTTTCTGGGGTTATCCAAACACACAATATAAATATACCAATAAGAACGTAATAATAGAGTACATATATGTTATATATATATTCCTCCCGTTTTTAATACATGATCTAATTATTGAGTTAGTTTTGGTCCTAAATATAAGAATCATTTCTTATATTTATTAATTTTTTCTAAATTATTCTTACGGATACTCTCTCAACCATAATTAAGTAGAAGAGGGAGAAGAGGTATTAAGAAAGATGATTATGGTGTTTTAGGAAAAACGTGTCATATTTTTTATAATTAACTATCTTACCTAACTTCCTTAATCTAATTAAATTAGTTAAATAGGTCTTATATTAAGGATCGGAGGAGTATATATATTATGAAAGCAAATGAGATAAAGGGCAGTTGGTGGTTTGAGTTGTATTGAACCATTTATTATATGACACATTGCACCGTCATCACTGCTTTGCATGATCACAAATCCTTCCTTTTTTTCTGGCAAACTCTTGATTTGAAGAATTTGGAAAGGACACTAGTAATAATTCATGTGTGCTTCGTCAATATATAGTATTATAATATCATGAGATTCTTTTTCGTTTTTTCAAAAAAGGAAAAAGGTCGATCGATGTGTTAGTAATAATTGCCAGTTAAGAATAATCCTGCTGCATGCATTTCTGAATTTGCACACTGATTTATGAGATCTCTTAATAATTAGTTTAAATAATAATATTCTATCCCAAAATAGTGCAATGTCAGTCTATGATAACGTTTAACCAATGTCAATCGTTAGCTGAGCAATTCTAAAAAAGCAGAGGGTAGCATCATAAAATTTTAATTGCATGTAAAATGCTAAAAGTTCAAATCAAAATAATAATGATCTAATAACCCATTATCAATGCTAAAAAAGTGGTTCCTATTTCTAGATTTTGACCAAAAGTTCTGCTCGAGGTTGTCTTGGTGCAAATCTAACTCTGCCCTAATTAAGCACTCCATAGACTTGCCCCAAATGGTTGAAATCTTCATCAGCCCTGAAGCCCCAAATAGTTGATCCTACGTGTCAACGCACTTGCCTACGTGTACATTGCTCCATCCTACGTGTAATATATATTGCATTTTTTAAGTGCTATAAAGATAGATATCAATCGGGTATGCGTGTTTGTGTATATCTTTCAAAGATGCTTGCTCCCCACATGTAACTTTGGCTTTCCTTTGTCCTGAAAGGATATTTTTAGTTGTATATGCAACGTAACTCTTCATATTTAGAAATTAGAACTGCCACTACAAATCCACAAAAATCTTTTCTTTGAAAAAAAGAACCAACAAATATATTTATATATATATATATATATATATGAATGAATCGCAAAAGTAAAACTATGTAGATAGATACTTGTAGTATATAATTCAAGAGAGAGAGCGTGTGAGCTCACAGTTTCAAGAATCAAAATCCAACTAAGGCAAAACCACGCGTGGACCTTACGATCCATATATGAAGAATGTTATATTGGAAGCCAGTTTTCAACCTTCTTGTTTCATCAACTTTCGATGAGGACAAACATGAACATGCCTCAATATCATGTTTCTTCTGAAGCTGTCTAAATCCATTGAGGTGGACACAAATCAAACCATATTACTTTTCAACCTTCTTGTTTCATCAACCGTTTGTTTGTGTTTTCTAGTTTAAATTGGTTACGCCGACATAAATTCAAACATTTTGAAACTAAGGTGAGATTGAACATAGGTACAACGTCATTTGGGTTTTTTTTTTTCCTCCTCAAACGTAATAAATTAAAAAAAATCATATTTAAAAAAGCTACCTACTATATTTAGGCTATACCCAAATCTGAATTAATGCAAAATACCACTCATTTATGAGATGAAGAAACAAATTGTTCAAATGGGGAAAAATGGAGAATTAAAATAAAGAATCTATAATGCATAAAACGTGATAAAGATTAAGACTAAATAATAATTACATGAAATGAAATTAATGCTGTTTTATGTTGATGTGCGTGTTGTGTGAGATAGATCAATCTCACACGCACATGCATAATGTTGAAATGCTGCTTCAAAGTGCCAGCCAAGTCATTAACCATATTGATGACTTTCTGCTTCTTCATAAAAAACGCATCCAATTCTGAAATTTTTATATATTAATCATTAATAATTGACAATAATTAATTTCGTTAGGTGTCCTGTTTCCCGAACCCTAATATCCTATATTCAGGACTTTGATTGTATCATCTAAGCAGAATGATTAGACATATAGGCAAACAAAAACTTCAAGTTTCCAACTTTGGAACACAATTCATTTGGAAATTTGGTGTCTCATTATAACTAATTAAAAGTCCACCAAGATCCACGTTAGAAATCTCAAGCCTACACATAATGCATCACATGACAGTATTTAATTTGTAATTGATTAAAATGTAATAGTTTAGGTTTTATTTAGCCAATGAAAATACAGTAGTTTAGTAAAGACATCCACAGATTGTTATTTGAATAATGCTTATTGATTATTATATGCTTTACGTATCCTCGTTGAGCACATATATGAGATTTTGAACTATCTATGCTTGAGGAAAACAATAATTATTTAATTTATTAAATACTAAAAGAAACGTGATTTATTTATATATATATATATATAATTAAAGCGTTAGGAGATAAATGATGAGTTTACTTTTTGAATGCAGTAATTAACTTTTGTTCTTTAACTTAACTTTGGAATTTAATTATTTTCCGTTGACTTTGTTACGCGACCAAAAGTAAACCAATATGTTGATTTTTTTTCCTTTACCATAACGATAACTAATTTAATCATTAACATCGCCCATTAAGTAATCTGATCAGTTCTCTCTCTAGTCATGAACATAAAGTTTTTCCTAACGTCATCTCAAGAGATTAGAAAAACACACCATTTCATTATATATAAATGAAATTAAGCTTTTTTTTTTTTTTTTGCCATCGATTATGAAATCTAATATGACATTGAAAACCATTTTCGAATGAATCATATATGAACTGTCTTAAAGAAAAATTGTATGAACATATACACACCATCTAGAAATATCCAGTTGTCTGAAAATGAAAGCTAAAAATCAAAGGGAAAGACTTGAGAACTATATGATCCAGTTAAAATCAATAATGTATATAGTTTATAATTATGTTACAAAACACAAATCATCATAAACTAATGGAAATTTCCAAAGAGAAGTGACCCAGCCAAAGGGTGGAGGCTAACTTTGTGGAAGGAATCAAACTAAACCATTGAAGTGTGGAAAGACTTGATAAAGCATCAAGACAAAACATATATAAACACAAAGGAGAATTATGCTAAAATACATTAAACAATTTCCAATATATATATAAGACTATGACTTACTAGCTATCAGTTCAAACCCACGTTGCAAAATTAGAATAATTTTCCAACACAAGGGGGAAATGCCAAATGCATTTGGAAACATTAGAGGAACGAAGAATTAGTTTCTTATCACTCTTTAGACTTCTTAATGGAGAAAATGACAACTCAAAGACTTATATTTTTGTAAATTTTACGTTTCTTTTTGAAGTTATTAAAAACTATAAAAGGCTTTGAGGGTTTTTCATAGTTATATATTGTTCAAAAATCAAACAGATCGATCATAGATTGGTCTGCACTTCTATCTTCTATCATGGGACCTACGTGCTTGCTGCGTCTCCATCCTTTTCCTTTTCTTTTCTTTTCTTTTTTTTTCCGTTTTTCTTTTCCCCCCCTTCAGTTTAGTTGCATTTACTCAATAATAATCTTTAAAAAAGTTACATAGTACTATTTACAATTGGTAGTACTGTTTACAGTTGGTCGTAGGACAATTTAATTTTGAAACTTTTTCAAATATAAACACATAGGAGATATAGATAGCGTTGAGTAGTGATTGTATGAGAAAATAAATATTGCAGCACAAGCTGTAGATAAATAATGAGTACCCAAAACTGATTTTGATCATGACTTTTGCGCATACAAAAGATCAATTTAATAATATTTCGGTTCTAAAAAATTTTATTGAAAAGTGAGTTACAAAAATATATTCAAATAATTAAAAAGTGAGAGTATTACTTGCAAATCAAGTATTCAACTCTCGTAAACCTGTGGCAACACCGATCTGTTGTAAACTAGTATTTACAAATTATAACATTACTCCTCTAATCCTACTTCTAAGATATTTTCAGCATCTTTCATCAAAATGAAAAAAAAACTATAAATTTCATTAACCTTATTTCAAAATCTAACAACTTTTTAACTTTATTCTTATTTAATATATGAATTTTTAAAAAATAAAAATCTACATGATAATAAATTTAAAATATAAAAAAAACTTCTCTAAGTATATTTTTAGCAATGTTTTTTTATGCACACCATCATTAAAAATCTTTTTTAACATATTAAATCGAATAAAAAAATTCAAAAAAATTTTAAAAAACTGCAATTGTGTTATTATCTATGGACTATAGGCAATAAAATTCATCTCAGGCAAAAAAAAAAAAACAGACAATAAAATTCATCACAAATTTGTCGAAGTGAGTGCTGAAACATTGAATGGGGAAAGAAAGGGCCTACCAAAGGTGATATTAGGGTGAAGTCATTATCAAATAGGTAAGCTAGGTAGGGATATATTTAGGATAGGGTAGTAGTTGAGTGGTAAATATATGGTTGTTGATTGCTCCAAAAAGAATATTTTGTTCCTCTTCTCCTAACACATCTTAATTGCTATTCCTTCACCAATTCTTGGTATCCAATGTGATCCCTCTTGTCAACATTTCCACTTTCCATAAAAGTGGTCATTTCATTTCCCAATACCATTATATTATTCGCTACTAGCCATTCTTTTTCTTTTAAAATTCATTCCATCATTACGTGTTTTCTTAACTAAATTCTAAATTAAAAATTCTTACAAAAATATGTTAGTATTCACAACCTTAACATAGTCATATTCAAGTTATCCGTCAAATGTAGTTAAAATCTGTTAAATTATATAAAACAATCCTAATTAATTTGAAATTTGATTGTTTTCAAGTTTATTTTATAGGATTTTCCCGTTTCCTTGTTAATATTATTTATTTTCAAGAGATGGCATTGTGTTAACAACATATAAAATTAAGAGACATGATTTGAACAAAGTATGTGACTCCTCTAGGTACTTCTTTTTATCCCTAATATATGAACTAGTTGAATAGTTGAATTTAGTTATAAATATATCAAATTTTATTCGTTTTATTTTATATTTATCATTTATTTTTAAATTAATTTGCATAACTTATAATAAATTAAAATATAATATGATATTATATAAGGACATTCTAGAGCGATAATGTTATATTTGTATGATTAAATACTTTATTTTTCTTCCTTATTTTATTTAAATTAATTATGCAGCTCTTATATATAGAATTGGAGTCACTGTTATTTTGTTTCTTTATTTCAAATCATTTTTAGCTAGGTAGGAGTTGACAATTTTATCTTACATTTTCTACTTTTAAAATTAGGGGGCAATGAATATTAAGGTCAAGAAAGTAAGAAAATTAAACAAATAAAAATAATAAATGATGTGAGTCAAACGTTAAACTAGAATTTAGAGTTTTAACCTCGTTGACAAGCTGGATGATGTGATTAGAGAAACTGAATTTGTTGGCTTCTGATCTTGTCGATCCAATTATAATTAATCAGCAGAAACTGTGAGATTCCTCGCTCCCAGCAGCACATTGATGCAAGATCAAAGAAACGACGTCGTCTGCAATTCCTATGACCATTCCAATTTCACCCCAACCTTGAGATTTACGAATCCCATCTTATATTAACCTGGTGTTTGGTATGAGGGGATTGCAAGGAAGGGGAGGAGAAAAACAATTTTAATAAATTTGATTTTAAAAAATTAAAAAAAATGGGTTTATAAAATTTTAATGAAAAAAAGATGTAAGATGAAAGAGTAAGAAAAAATGATTAAAAGATTTTAACTCCACTTCTACAATTTTTTAAATTGAGTTTATTATTAAAAAAATTTCTTCCTTTCCCTTTATTTTTCTTATGCCAAACAGATCTTAAAAGTACAATGCCACATTTGATATGTTTTGTGGTTTTATATCACTAATGTATTGTAAAAATTTTTAGTGATTAATTAAACTATAGAGTGATTAATTAAAAGCACAGTCTCACAGATAACTCAAATTGACTTCTACAACGCGGTGCACAGTAGACGGAATCGCAATTTTTGTTTGAAAAATTAAAGGTATTAATGCAAACCCTTTATTCTTTAATCCACCCACGTGGACATGCATGTCGTCAAAACTTGCTCACAATTTGACTATATATACAAAGTGGGCGAGCTATATTATACATTTTCTGGGCTGCATAATGCGAAACAAATTAATAAAACAAGCGAGAGACGGCAACGAGAACAACGTGCAAAACATAGTATTATAAGTGGAAGCATGCATGCATGTTGTTTCTAATAAATTCAACACACCAGCTAGCTTAGATGTAACAGAATCTACCAGCTCTGTGTGTGTGTGTGTGTGTGTGTGAGTAATCCTAAGCAAATTCTCAACCTCCCCAACAATAAGTGAGACGAATATTTATGAGGATGATATGTGCTCATACATCATTATCATATTCTCCTTATATATACTACCTCCTACACTTGATATAAGAACTTAATTGATTAATTTGAGAAAATTAAAGAAATTAGTTTAGTTAGTTGTTTGCAATAAATACATTTTGTCTTCTCTAAAATACTCTTGATAATCATTTATATTGACTAAAATTACTATTTGATGAAACATTTAACATGTGCAGCTATTATAAAAGGCTATACTTTGGAGAAAATGGTTAAATATGCATAAACAAAGTGAATTTGGGCCTTAAATTTAGAATTAAATTAAATGCGAAACGAAATTTTATACTCCTCCGGTCCTAATTATAAGACCCAATTGACTTATTTGAAGAGATTAAGGAAGTAAGTTAAGTTGGTTATTTATAATAAATAAGTGTTGTTATTTCTAAAATATCCTTGCTAATTAAGTATATTGACTAAAACTATCATTATTAGAAGGATTATCTTGGAAAAAAATGCATAAATATAAGAGAGAAAATGGATTGGGTCTTATAATTAGGACCAAATAAAAAGTCAAATTGGGTCTTATAATAAGGACCGGAGGAGTATTAAGGACCAGAGATAGTATATATATATTTAGATTATATAGTAAGAAGGAAAATGTCACTGCCTCCGTTCCTGTGATATATGGATATTTATGGGAGAAAGAAGCACCGAAAAAGATGATGATGAGTAAAATTCAATTAGAATTTATTGGATTTAATCAAGGGTATTTTTAGAAAGATGGGGTATATATTTATGAACTATTTTTTTGGTGAAAAAAGTTTAGGTGTCTATTAACTAATTTTAATATACTTATTCTATGTAAATTAATTTAGTTCACTATATATTTTCTGGCCAAAAAAGTTCATGATGAAATATTGTATTGAACCTCTAACTTAATTAGTTATAAGAGTTGGCAAAAAAATAGCTATTAATTAAGAATATAATCCTTCTTCAGTCCTTCTAAACCCTTTTAATTTTTATAACTATAAGACATTTCTATTCTTTTCACCATAACTAAGCGGAGGTTATTAATTCATTAGCACTATCTAGAAATGGGAAAAAATAATTATAATATAATGAGAAATTAGCTATTAATTAGGAATACACTCTTCCAATCCCTTTTAGCACAGAGATATCATGCATAAGTGAGAACGCACACAAAGACAGGAACGGATTCGATGCACACGAAAGGAAACAAAACCAAAAGAACTATTGATGATGTAAATTACAGGTAGGTCAAAGATCAAAAAGTCCCAGGTTGTACTGTTACGCTAAGTGATGGAGAAACCGATCAGTTTGAACTCTGAGAGCCAAAATATAAAAAGCATTATAATGCATTCATATGATTGAAAGCTACTTAATCATTATCCTTTACTGCAATAATATCACATATATGCATTCAATGGTTAAGGGAGATGAATCTAGCTAGCTACCTTACCTTACCTTTCATCAACTACTATACATAATCAATATAACGGTTCATTCCTACCTCTCTATATATACAACACAATATATATATAAGGACCATATATGGTTTTTATTTGTTTCTCTTGCTTTGACTTTGGGAGAAGTTCTACAAGGTTCTTGCTCGTGAATTAGATCGAAAACCTAAAATGGAAATAGTAGTTGTTTTGGGTTTTGGTATGTGAGGGATTTTGATCACGTGTCGTGTTGTTATAGCGGTTATATATACACTATACAGTATTTTTTTTTCTTGACTTTGAACAACGTGCAAGATTTCTGGTATTGGCATGTGTTTGTTCTTTCCTTCCTTTATTTATTTGCACACATAAAACGTTATTTATTGATTAATGTGTTAATACTAACCCAATTTTGATTTTGATCCTTATAGTTTCAAATCATTAGTTTTGGTTCTTGTAGTTTCATAAAGACTTGGTCTGATTTTAAATATAAAAATTAAAACTAAAACTCATTAAAAGAATAGAGATTATTTATGAAACTCATATAAAAAAATTATGCAACTACAAGGACCAAAACTAATAATTTAACTATAGGAAGCAAAATCAAAATTATCACATTAATTATAAGAACTAACAATAGTATCAACCTACATGTATACTAATTAATACAAGTAGATAGATTTATTAACAGAACAGGTTGAGCCGTAATTAGATTTTTAACACACAAGACACAAATCTTTGCTTCCTAGAGGACAAGTTAATCTAATTTATATATATATTAAGTTTCATTTTTATTGACAAATATTTTATATATTTGATGACACTTTATACAAAATAAAATGCGAACCGCATATGAACACCGAAAAGGAAAGATAAAAAAGGGAACACAAGAAGGGCCGGTACCTGACTTTTGTACCCTCCTTGTCTGAAAGTTATTAAAGCTTACGCAGCTGCACGATATTTAACTGTAATATCGTTCATTTCTTCATATAAATGTAAAGTTACAGACCTCTATTTGGTTAAAAAAAAAGGCCTACAAAATCATTAATTTATCTATATAATTAACATTTAAAAAAAAAAGCCTAGAAAGCCTTTGTCTTGATGGTGTGATTGAATGGGGGACAAAAGTAATGGAAAAATATAGAACTAGAATAGAATGAAAAGAAGAAGAAAAAAAGAATTTTCCCTTTTTAGATAATAAGTAAATATGAAGGAAAGAAAAGTGTAAGGGGGAAAAAAAGATGCTTGAGACCCACATGTTTTTGGCCCCAAAGTTTTCTTTTCCAAAGTAGAGAGATTTTAGAGATCAGAGAAGATAATTTTTAGAATTTCCCCAAGACAAAAAAAAAAAAAAGATGAGGCTCACGTAATTTTCGTACCTATGGATATTACTGTTAATAGGTAATCAATCAATGTTCATTTTTTCTTGCTCATCCAAATATAACGGAAAGCAAGAAAATAGTTATTTCAACTTTTTGTTTCTCCATTTTCTCCTCTCATCAAATCAAAGCATAAAGGGGAGAAAAAATTTTATGAAATCACACTACTATCCAATGAATAATATGACTCATTTTAAACTCTATAAAAATACACAAGTAACCGGAGGCACATTTTGATTAAAGGGAAAAAAAAAAGGTTAAAGTGTAAATTTGACTAAGAAGATTTTACTCAAGTATAATATTGCCCCAAAAAAAATTTTGGATTTAAGGTTGTCCCAAAAAATGTTAAAATAGAAATCTTGACAGGTTGGATCGACTAGTAGCTGAAGTCGTTCCAACTTAATGACAGGTTTCAAGTTCGAGACATGAGAATATAACATCCTAAAGGTTAAGAGTGTTAATTTTAATAGTTCTTATCATGCTTCGAATCTAGATTATTTGAACTCGTTGAGTTTTCCATGACATGGGTGTGGGCCCAAGATACCAAGTGCACTATGCAAAAAAAAAAAAAAAAAGGTGTTAAAATAGAGTATTGTTAACAGTTGATATCAACACTAGTTCTTTAATTGAGCAGTATAATATTGCTATGTTTTGAAACTTTTAGAGTGACACCCGAATACTCCTGGCCTAGTGGTGACTGGCTAGGCCACAAGTGAGGCGAGTCTCTGCTCTTTGAGGGTGGGGGTTCGAATCCTCACTTGTTAAAAAGGGTATCGGGGAGGGCTTTACTTGTTGCCCGGCCCGAATCCGGACTAGTCAATCGCTCGGGTACAACTGGCTCAAAGAGGCTGGGGCCCAGAAAAGGCGCGGTTGGATACCGGATGGTTTATACAAAAAAAAAAAGAAACTTTTAGAGCGACATTGAACTCAAAAAAATTTATTGGACAACATTACCCCTAAGCGAAGACTTTCATGGATAAATTTTTGCCTTAATCTTGAGAAAAAATTTACACAACACAGCTATGTAATTAACATTCCGTTCCCATTAACCCATTTTCATTACGAAAATTAGATGTGGAAGAAGCTAAGGGCCTGTTTGGGCGTCTCAAAACCATGGTTGCAGAAGCACTTTTCCGCAAAACGAGATAATCTCCTCCACATATTTACTTCGTAATCCGTAAAAGTACTTCTAAAACCATGGTTTAGTTTCTATCCAAACACTCCCTAAGCAGGACAGCAATTGGGTAGTTAGCATTCCATTCCCATTAATCAATTCAAATAATTGCATGCTGATGACATGATATGTATAACTTTTAAGCCGCAAACGTACGTCGGTGGTTGTCGTTCAAGTGTAAAACCTTAGAACGAATTTTCTTTTTTGGTCAGAAAAAGGAGGAGAACTAATTAAACCAAGAGGATTATCAAGAAATTATTGAATACTGTAATTATTAACGATCGGCCTATTTGTTTAACCTTCTTGAACTTTATGTCACATATAAATAATATTTTTAACTTTTCAAACCTTACAATAAACCTTCCTGAACTTTTACGTTTATGCAGATAATTCTCGCACTGTTAGTTTTGTTTATTATTTGTCTACAAATGGCTTAAAGTTTAAGGGGCCGGTTTATCCGCATCTAACTGTATGCTTGAGGGGATTAAATGCATATAAGAATAAAATTTAAGTGGTATGAAATTGACTAGTTTGGGATTATTTGCATAAATTTAAAAGTTTAGGGAGTTTATTATTAAGTCTTAAAGGCTTATGAGATCATTTGTTCATGATTGTAAGTTTAGAAAAGTTTTATGTAATTTAAAATTTTAATCAATAAAAGTAAGATGAAAATATTTTTTTCCCAACAAAACCCTTACATTTAGTTAAAGTGCTCCCAACGACTCCTTCATGTATATAGCTTAACTAGAATCATTTTCTAACCTTAGCCGAACCAGCCAGATATCGTTAAACAGCGTTCAACAATGAACTTATCAAAATAAGCTGAATAAACTGCTTTTAAAAAAAATAAATTGAAAATAATTTTTTTAAACAAAACCTTCATGGTTACCGCAACTAATATAAAAAAAATCACTTTTTTCTAATCTTAAAAAATTAAACAAACTAGGTCTAATTAAGCACAATTATACGATTCATAAATTATACGATTCATTAAAAAAATTGTGGAAAAGTTCCGATTGAAGATTTTATCATTAAGAAAAATCTGATAAATTTTTCAACAAAAAAAATACTGATACTTTGCCAATTTTACACACATAGATCAAAGTGCCCATATTCTAATTTAATTCTTTCTCACCAATAAGATTTGTAATGGAGGGATTTTCTCAAATTTTCCTTCATTTTGAATTCCATACAAATGTAATGGTAGTAGTACAAAACCCATTTAATTTTAAAGGCTTGCATGAGAAAGCACAACAGCTAGGAAGTCAGCATTCCATTCACATTAATTAATCAACTCTGTTAATTTAATTATATGTGATAAGATATGTCCCATAACGTCTAAGCCTTAACTGCAGATGCTGCTTCGCTGGCAGCAATTTTGTTTTTTTTTTAAAAAAAACACCAACTTTGACGGTGGCAGACTGATAGAAATTATAGATTAATGGTTAAGTCCGTTTGTCAATATTTGAAACAAATTACTTTTCACGTTTGATACAGTAAGAAAATTATTGTCAACGTGGGTTATTACTTGGAGAATTATAATCAGATCCTAAGAATGTGATTTAATCACCTTAAAGTTCATCGATAAGTAAAGACTAAGTGGGAACAAGTTCGAAAATAAAGAATCATAATTACTTGTTATTGAGACTTTTTAATAGTGAAATTTTTTTCCTGAGACTTCTTGGTAATTCTTATTTATTATTCTTCCAGTCCTAAATATAAGAGACATTTTATAGTGTAAATTACACTATAAAATAAATCTTATATTTAGGACCGGAGGAATACTTGTTTTGGTTAGAACATATCAGTTAAGAAAAATGTTTGTTTTTTCTCTCGAAATTATCAAGAAATTATAGGTTAATATGATTAGTTCCATTTGTCAAATATTTGAAAAAAAAAATAGTTTTCACATGCAATATACTCCTATCGTCCTATTTATAAAGCACTTTCAATATGTTTCATATAAATTAAAAGAAAAACTTTAAAATGCATTAACGTCTCCATTAAAATATAACAACTTTCTAATTTTATTGCTATTTAATATATAATTTTTAAAGAAAAATAGCTATCTACATTATAATAAATGAAAAATAATACATTCATGTTAAAAATTTAATGAAATGACTTATAAATATGATCAAGAAAAACCTTATATTTTGACCTTATAAGTGAGAAAATTAATCTCAACGTGGATTATTACTTGATTTAGTTGGAATATATTTATTAAGAAAATTGTTTTTTCCCGAAATGGATAAACATGGTTGATAGTCCTGCATTGTTTGCCTAAATATTCCGGGGATAATTCAAATATATACAGATTTACTTGACCAATTAAGTTTAAAATAAAATATGATATATTCCGAACTGTTTTGTACACAAGAGTAAATTAATTTCAGCACATTTCAAGCTTAATGGTTGTCATGTGCGATTATGTGCTCCTTTGAATTTGATTCATGGAGCACATTAACTTTGAAAGCAATATGGCAGATCACTGAGAAAATCCCGTGCTTCTTTCCAATAAAACAAAATTGATACATGTCTTTTAGATAAAAGAATATTGACCATTGATGCTTAGATTCAGTGAAGGGAACCCATGCAAATAAAATACTAAGTTCAAGTTTTCAAATGATAAAAATAAGGCAAAAGTGTATATTTAATTTGGTCCCTTAATCCTAAAGTGCACTTTTTTTAATCTTTTAATCCCAATTTGTTACTCTCAAATGATAATTTTTTTATAATTATTATAATTATTTTTAAGAAAATCATATTTAATATGTTAGCATTTTAGAATATTTTGTTAACATTTAAAATTTTAATATCAATATTTTTTGTTAGCAGTGTCAAGGATAAAAGACCGAAAAAAACACTTTATATAAACAAGGAATTAAAATAAAATCTTATATGAAGCTGAAGGACTGAATACTCCCAAAGATTAAAAAAAAAATTAACGGTACAATTCGAGATATTCAGCCACATTTAATTAAATAATAGAATTATTTATTAGTTTAGAATTCCAAATACTGGAATATTTTTTTTTCAAAAAAAGGACACATTCAATAATTGATCTGACCTCATCAGTTTCTATGATTTATTCTAAAAACGTATTAAATTTATTATCCAAAAAACATATTAAATTTGATGACAATAACGTGTATCAAATAATTATTTTAACCTAATTTTGTGTGTGTGTGTGTGTGTGGTCAACATAGGAGAACATATGGCATGTGATTTAACGCGAAAGTATTTTGTGAATAGCAGGGCTGCTGGCTGAATTAGAAAACAAATATTCAATATTTTCGGCCTTTCTCTGTACATTCTCTTGTCAGTTTTTTGGAATTAACTGTACTACCACAGTATTAACACTTATAAATATTATCTAAAACTATTTGCATAATCTAAGTTGAGTTTTAATACTATACAAAATACGAAACAATTATAAAGGACTTGTTTAAAATAATTTATAAGTAGCTTTTCAAACATAATTTATGAAATACGAGATAAGTATGTGATGGGAGTTTTGTCTCGACTTGCGTAAAAGCAATTATAAGCATTTTTGCAACGTTAATCCAAATAAGCCATAAAATATACTATATCCAGTTCTTAATATAAGATCATGTTTGAATTTTATTTTGATCCTAAATATAAGACTCCAATTCACTTTGTCGCTTATATTTATACATTTTTTTCCAAAGTAGCCTTTCTAATAATAAGAGTTTTAGTCAATACACTTGATTAGCAAGGATATTTTAGAAAAGACAACACCTATTTAGAACAAATAACTAACTCAACTTACTTCTTTAATTTCCTCAATTTAGTCAACTGGTTCTTATAATTAGGAGCGGAGACAGTATTACACAATACTTTATGTTATAAACCAAGAAAGTTTTCTAGAAAACAGCTTATGGTTAGGAGTGGAAGAGTATTAACATAATTTTCGCTGCAGAGATTTCGTAAAGTAGTAAAAATACTTTTACAAATTTAATATTTGTAATTTCAACATTTTATTAAAAAAAATATTACAGATGCAACACTCTTTTCCCAGTTTTCTATAGCATGCCTAAATTACCAGACGCGGGTAAGGCATTTCGTGTTCACATATATATTCTCAAGAAATTACGAGCTGATTAATAAGGATATTAATTAATATTAAAATAAAACCTGATCACATTTTCAATATGAATTAGTAAAATATTGTCCCCTGATTAAAAAATTATATTGATAAAATATTATGTTAAACATGATGTTATATATATATATATATAAATTATCCGATGGACAGGGATGGAATATTATTATTTCACCTTTTTTTACCTTCCATTGTCACCAGCAGCAACTTTGCTGTTATTTTTTTCTGTAATTATGGTCAAGAATATTCCACTATTATTATAGATCATTATTGTTTAACACATCACTATCAACTTATTATCACATTTACCATTATCATTATTGTTACAATAAAGATAACTTGGTAACCAGGGAATTATCATTCCTGCACATTTCATCTTAATTATGCCATTAATTACCTCATCAGATTAAAATAACTTTGTGATTTTTTTTTTTGCTGGTACCATGGTAAAATTCTTAGAACAGTGCGTATTTTTATTTTACTAGAAATAGGTTTTTACTAGTACCAAATAACATGTTTTCCATTCATTTACTTTATTTAACATCATAAAAATATTGGGGCATCGCTAACTAATTCAGTTATTATAATTAACTAAATTATACATTTATAAAATTTATTATAACTTATATTGTTCTCAAGTCAACAATACAACTTCTTGCTTAACTTATAGCCAGTTTTTTTTAATTAAAAAAAGGCCATGTACAAAATTAAAATAAGCTAGCCAAGTTGTTAAAAACTTTTAGAGAATATTTAAAATATTCTTTTTTTTCAAAACATGACAAGTATTCATGTGATTCTTTGATAAAAGTATATTGTTTGCCAGCACTTTATTTAATTACCAGCCCTAATAATCAATCTAAGGTATTTCTTTACATTACAGGATTTTTATAAAGATTTATATGATTTATTAATTAAATTATATATATCGAAATATTCTTAAATATATGCTGTGTATAAAATCATTACCAATTGTAATAATTATATATATAACATTTATAATAAGATACAGTGTATACATGGTATTATGAATAGTGCAGGAGTCACTCATTTCCATATTTGATATTCCTACAAGGCATTATTAGATGTCTAAGTAGCTTTTTCATAAAAGAAAAAAGAAGATATCTGAGTACTTTTTATTACAATGTTTACAAGAAAAATACGGGAAAATTAAGCCCAAAGGGAAAAAGTTAATTTATGAAATGTTTTTCTAGTTTAGATTTTGACTTGTGTGTACATAAAGAAAAAGAAATACTGCGTTATGGTTACTTGTGGAATACGTATTGTGGAGTCGCTCACAAAGATAAAGAAGACCGGAGCTATTAGTTTTGTCTATTTTTATTTTTATTTTTATTTTTTTAATTACATGCTCAGGACTATATAAAGACCCCCACCTCCCCTGCTTTTTCGTGCTCTGCAAACCAGACAGATCTAACGCTAATCATCATCACCATCTTCTTCTTCTTCTTCAACTTCCTCTTTCTTTCTCTCTCTCTCTCTCCCCCCCTTTCTCTGTATCAATCTCTTCTTCTGCTTATGGGAATCGAAATGGACTACAAAATCAAGACCACCACTTCACCCTCTTCCTCTTGCTCTCCTCCTCCTCCTCCACCTCTGCCTTCACAACCACAATCGCCGCCGTCTCCGGTGGTGGTTTCGCCTTGTGCCGCCTGCAAGATCCTCCGCCGTCGCTGCGTCGAGAAGTGTGTTCTGGCGCCTTACTTCCCGCCGACCGATCCGCTCAAGTTCACCATTGCTCATAGAGTCTTCGGAGCCAGCAACATCATCAAGTTCTTGCAGGTACCTCTACGTTCCTTCATCGTCGTCTTCGTCTTCTTTCTTTCGCGACATTCTTCGAACACCTTCAATTCGTCACTCTCCAGAAACGGTTTCTGAAGAATCCTGATCTTTGTTTCTTTCTTTTTTCATGAATTTCTCTTTTCTAATGGTTTAAGCGTATCAGAGGAACAAAATCATGATTATTGGTCAAAAGTAGAAGGAAAAGCCATCAATAGGCTTACCTAATTTATAGTCATAATGGCCTGTTTTCTATCTTCCCAACACATCAATTTTCTGAACAGAGCGCGCAATTTTCCTTTTCTTTCTCTTTCTATACCGAACTCTGCTTAACAAACGAGAAATTCCTTCTCCACCTCTAACAGAATTTCTTTTACACCCCTCAATTTGTCTGCTTCACTAACTCCTGCATTCGTAGAAACGAACAGAAAAATCCATAATGCATTCTCACCATCGTGACTAACAACCAAATTTTTTGAATTTTTACTCGATACACCTCCATTCTTACAGGCTTATTCCTCACAGGAATTGAATTGTTTTGAGTCAAAATTTGTGAACTTAACTCATAACTGAGAAAAGGTTTAGAGACAAAATTATTTTTTTTATTTTTTAATCTATAAATTCTTGGTTGAATCTCTCGTCTGGAATCAATTGTTATGAGCTGCACAAGAACGAACTGCTTATTATAAAATTCAATGCAAGGTCTTTTATTTACAAAAAGATATATAGATATATATATATGTGTATTTATTTTTTGAAATAACTCCAATAACTAGCTAATGAATTAAAATTCATACAATCGTTATATTCATCCCTTATAAGTATTTATAAAATTGAAAATTGGATGAATTTTCAGGAACTTCCAGAGTCACAAAGAGCAGATGCAGTGAGCAGCATGGTGTACGAAGCAAATGCGAGGATAAGGGACCCAGTGTATGGTTGTGCTGGAGCCATATGCCAGCTTCAGAAGCAAGTGAGCGAGCTGCAAGGTCAGCTAGCCAAGGCTCAAGCCGAGCTGGTCAACATGCAGTGCCAACAAGCCAACTTGGTGGCTCTCATTTGCATGGAAATGAGCCAATCTCACCCTGAGCCTCACTCCATGGTGGCGTCTCAGTCGGCTCAGCTGCCACCCCACGAAGATATGAGCTGCTTGTTAGATGACAACAGCATGAACAACCTCGGCTCGGCTTGGCCTTGGGAGCCTCTTTGGACATGAGCTGAAAAATATTATATATTTGTTTGTTAGGTTATATTTATATCTAGTATCATTATCATTAGAGAGACTAATTTAATGGAAAATTATATATATTACAGCGAGTAAACTTTCAATAAAGATATACTATCACTTAGTTTTGTGGTAGATGAATGACGGTCATATTGCTTAGTGCTTAATTTAGATTAGTCGTTTTGAAGCCAAACCTTTGAAAAGTCAAGAAAACTAAATAATTAAATAATAGGGAATTAAAATAAAGGTAAAGAAAATAATAATTGACTTAAAAGCAATAACTTAAAAAAAAAGAAGAAAAAGTAATTGACAGGTTTACATTAGAATGCAATGATTTTGAAGGGAGAAAAATAAAAAGCTGGCTTGGCTTGGGTCAGCAATGCCTTGACATCGATCGTTTGCGTTTCTTGTCAAAACAACGGTGATAATTCTTTCTCTCTGTCTCCTTTTCTTTTCTTTTTTGGTTTTGTTTTCAGTGTTAAGATCTCTAGACTCGCTCGTGTGAAATGATTTATCTATAATTTTAATACCAGAGCATAATTTTAATATCATACTATATAATTTGGATTTATAATAATATCAATCAATAGAAGATTTATATCTCAGTCGGTATAATTACTCATTCTTAAATTCTAATTAATAAACTAAACAAAGCATTCGACTTGTTAAGGTATTATGACGAGAAAACTCCACAAGTTGACAATTTAAAGAACAAATTGATTTGACCCCAAATAGGTAAACTAAGGAAAATATACGTAAAAGTAACCCGCCCTCATATATATATATATATATATATATATTTATATATAGATTCAATTGATTAATTATTAATTAATTGTAAGATAAATTGAAGCCATGAGTAAGAATTCTATCTTCGAGTGCAAACTAGACGTTTTCATAATATCAGAATGTACCACGTGGGTGCTCTCACACTCGTATGTTTGTGTATTTTTTAAGAAGTGAAAAAAAATATGATTCTATATATGAAATCTATATATTATTATGTTTATTAATTTTTACATCATCGTTAATAATATTTTTGTAAATTTAAAAGTTCTGACGTACTGTGGGAGGCTTGAATGTGAAAGGAGATACATGGCTCATCAGTCCACTTTTCCTTTTTTTTTTTTTTTTATTAGGGAGAATTGTTTTGAAGTTATAAGAAATAAATAAATTTTGATAAATTTATAATGACAAGTTTTAGAATAAACAATAACAACTGCTTACTTGGCATTACAAATTCCTAATAATTATTTTTTTTAAAAAACCTTATTGTAATTATTTCTTTTTATTATATATTTGTGGTGGAAAAAAGGTAGCATTTGAATGGTCAGTTTTCTGATATATATTTTTTTTGTTATGCTTACTACCTTTCAATGATTTAAATTTTAGTCAGACAAACAATGTCCTTAATAAAAATAAAATTACCATAAAAGATATAAGGCAATAAGTGAGGGAACATTTTCTTTTGATTGGGAGGACGAAAAAAAGGACAAGGTAGATAAAACATTGCAATCATTTGGTTAAACGCGCTTTGTTTAACTTTTTTAATGGGAGAATTATTTTACAGTTTTTTTTTTATTTTAAGGATTATTAATAGTATATGCTCGTTATTTCACCTGTAAATTTTTATTATCCGAGTGATAAATAGCATTATTATTTTTTAATTGTAAAAATGTGTGTTATATGAATGATAAATTTAAGAGTCTTCTTACTAGTTAAGTTGTGATTTGTTTGCTTGAATCATGTTGTGAATTTGATTCTTTAAGTATAAGTCTCCTTCATTTAATCTCGGGAGAATTATAATGAGACCTTAGAAAAAAAATTACAAAATAAATCTAAATGTTGTTATTTTTTATTTTAAAATTTATTATTATAGGCTGTTCAGATTGTTATTCGAACTTCTTAATAATTATTTTTTTGGGGACCTGTTTGTAATTCTCTTTTTATCTCTCTGTGTTTTTTAATGTCATTATTAACTTTTTTGTGAGGACCAAAAACTAAGCTTTTTTCGATTGTCCCGTAACCCAAAAAAACGCGTCGCAAATTCTCATCTTTGTCGTTTGACATTACTTTTCTGCTGCCTTATCTCACGTGCTATCCATGTGGTCCTCCATTGCCCCACATTAACCAATAAATGGAAAAATATATTTACATAATTTTTTATGGAAAAAAAATTGAAAATTCAAACTCTACTAACAGGTAAAAAAAACCATGTTATTTTTTGCCATTTTTTCTGAACCACTAGCATTTTATAACTTAAAAATTTTTAGAGAGAGAGGGAGAGAAAGAAATTGCTGTAAATTAAACTAGGAAAAAAAGAATTATTCCATCAAATCAAATATGGAATTTTCAGGCAGTCAATCGCCCATTTAATTCTCATTTCAATCGTTGTCTTGTCCTTATGCCAGACATACGACATCAATGATCAACTAGCTAATGTACAAGGTGATCCCAACGCGGTGAGAAATTAATTAAAATCATTCCTTTTTATCATAATTTTGGACTTACATGCTTGATTTAACTCCACCTTTGGTTGCTCAAATAAGACATTTTTTATATGATGGAATTAGAAATGGAAAAAAAAGGTTTTGACTAGATGAAAAGAAAGAGATTTACTATTTTTCTATTTATATTTGGTCAAAATATGAATAAGATAAAAATATAATGGATGGACCATCTCAAATGACTATCCTCAGTAATTTCTTGATTAGTAGAAATTATTTGATAGAAACTCTTTAAACCAGTTATAAAAAGAGCAAATATTCAATAATTGAAATAATATACTTTTAATTACAAATAAGAATACAAACTAATTTTGTAATTCAAATGTTTTGTTCAAGGCTTAATATTATTATTTATCCTTATAATTTAGTCAAATTTTAATTTTGATTCCTTAATTGGTTTTAGTCCCTATAGTTTCATAAAAAATTGATTTCATTTTAATGATGGGTTCTTTTTTTTTTTTTAGTTCCTATACTTACACTTAAACCAAATTTTTACGAAATTATAAGAACAAAAATCAACTATCTAAAACGACAAAGAATAAAATCAAAATTTCATCAAACTGTAAGAAATAGCACTAATATTAACCCCTTATTTAACATTTATCTTGTAGTTCAATGCATCAAAGTAGAAAGTGGCAACATAGTAATTTCTACAGCATCACATTCTCATATAGCTTAATTTCATTCAAATTAACATGGAATCCCCATTCCAAAAGCTGTAGGAATGAGCAGTACTAAAGAAATGGAATTTGATTTTCATTATATTGCATATTACCAAACAAACAAATACATATAGATATGGAGCATGGACATATGGTACATAAGAAACTTTAATATAAAAGCAGAAATCTTTAGAAAAGAAATAAAAAAGCGAAGCAATAATAAAAGGGCGAAGGAACAGAAAGTGAAAGTAACAGTGGGGGGTGATGTGTGAATGATTGCATTGTTTGAGTTTTACGCTAGAAGGGAATATGTTGTTTGGAGAAGCATGTGCCTCCTGTGGATACTCTTCTCATCACTTGACATTGAAAGCTCATGAGTCAAACACACCTACTTTATTTCTCCTCATCAATTCATTGTATCCATTCATGTTTACCTCATTTCCCAATTAATTCAAAATAAATAACCCCAATTATTCTCATTTCTTGCAAATCTATTTTTATTTTTCGGCTTCATCTAATGGTACTTAAATTAGGATAAACGTTTTCTTTCCTAATAATTAATATGTGCAATATATACCAACCATCATGTGTTGGTCCTAGAAGAGAAAATGAATAGATCCCACTTAAACATGATAACTTTTTTTTCCCACTAAAAAAAGGTTTAGGTGAGTTGGATTTTTGAGACTTACCAAGGATAGGGTATATCCTCAGGCTTATAGAACATTTATAGAAATACTTACAAATTACTTAGTGGCGAGATCATCATATCTGCGGTGATAAACTATTATTGGCATGATAACTTGATTTCAAATCAATACATACAACAATAAAGTCTTATCCCGTCAGATGTGATTGCCTATTGGATCGCACGACGTCATAGAAGTCATAAAACTCTATCAACGACTATTTTGTCTTCAATATGAATACAAAAGATGTTTCTAAGGTAGTTTTCTCCTGCCCAAACTTGATAGAAGCTTGAGACCAAATTAGTTGAAAGTTGTGGAGATTTGTTTCATCAATTGTTGGATTTAGTCAATGAATTAATTAAATTACAAATAAAAGAAGACAAAATGAATTTTGACATTTTTGGCATCTTATTCACACCCCTATAGTTTATGTCTAAGTTAGGACATGTGCATATAGTCTATGGCAGTCACATGCTCATGGGTTTGGACCCTATTTTTGGGTCACCATATGACTCTCCATGCATGGCAGTCTTGCAGGGCAACAACCTCAACGCCTGTATTTCTACTTATTTTGACCTCCCAAGTCTCTTTACAATGGACTGCATACTTATTCATCACCTTGTTTTGTGCAATAAATAAAGGAAGAATATATATATATATATATAGTGTATATAAGTAATTTGTTCTGAAATTAAGATATTTACAAGACTTCACCATTGAAAAATCCATAAAACTATTTGGCTTCTAGTGAGCGCGCGTGCGCGCACACACATTTGATCATGCTCTTAAGTAGTGTTGGCAAGATAATACGGGACTAATTATATCTTCGTTCTAGTTTCTAAGAGCTAGACTTAAAGACAAAACAAAACTAGCCAATGTGAATTAACACAAATAACTAATTATTATTTTAACACAAATAATCATATCATCAGTTATGAGGATTTGAATGAACAAAGATGGAATGAAGAGCGATAGCCCAAATTAAACAAAGTTAGAGAACAAATGAACAATAAAGAATTAATCACATCACATCTTTAACTTGAAATCTTAATGATCGAATTTATGAATCATTTCATACTAAGTCGAATCCACTCACATTTGGATAGTTTAATTTAACATAATTCCTTTTAAATTGTATTCAAACTTCAAGTTCTCGGTTGATAGGCACGTGTTAAGGAATTTTGGCGTACATCCAAGAGCTATAATTAAGTAGTTATGTTATAATCACTATATAAAATCATATTTGCAGCTTAGGCTTGTAATATTAAAGCTCCAGATTAGTCCTCTTTAGGTGCCCATTGCACATATTAATGACTCTCGTTTGGTAAAAATGAAGTGCCTCTCCCTTCTTGCCAATTTTATCAAAAGCAAAACATAATTAGGAAGTTCAAATAATTATGCTTTAATATTACTTACACTTTAATTTAATTAAACAAAATCTTGCAACGCAATCCAAAACATTATAAAATCTTAACTGTTCTAATACGCCCCCCAGCGCCCCCAATACACACTTTCATTACTCACACAATATATACTAGCTTAAATAAAAATTCCTTAGATATTTATTATATGCATATTTTTATTGAAGAATTTAGATACACACACACACACACATATTTAAGAAAAACTGGACTTAAAATTATAAGTCTTGTAGAATGTCCTAAAGTCCCTTCAAATACGGATGGAGTTTCAAAGTGATCCAAAAGTGGCGCAACCGCTTGAAGAATTCAAAGTCAAGAAATAGACATGAATTTGTACAATGCACTCATTACATTCAATATGGTAATATAATAGACTTGAAAGTGAGAATATAAACTATGACTTGAATATTATTAGCACATTTGTATGTTGGTAGGCTTTGAACCTGAATAAGGCCTAAACTGGGATAATCTTTTATATATACTAGCTTTTACTGGTATATTATTATTATTATTATTATTATTATTATTATTAAACTATTCAAAAAGAGGTGGTAGAATCATTGAATTCAGATGATAAATGAATATCCTATCTTGAAGTTGAACATGCGTAGTGTTACCAGGTTGATATTTAAATACTAATTAATTTAGGCTGTATCTCCCACCCCTGATGAAACTTGTTTGCCCACAGTATGAACATTCTAATAGTGAATAATGTTTTTAATGAATAATTAATTCTTTATTTGGTTTCTAACTAATGTATTTTAGTTAGGCCCGAACTAGATGTATAAATTGATTAGATTCCATATACATTAGCATTAACTAAGTTAGTTAATCAGTTTTTCACTGCTACTACCTCTGGTCCTAATTATAAGAGTTAGTTGACTAATTTGAGGAGATTAAGGAAAGAAGTTAAGTTAGTTATTTGTAACAAATAGGTGTTGTCTTTCTTAAAATATCCTTACTAATCAAATGTATTGGCTAGAACTACCATTGTTAGAAGGATTACTTTGAGAAAAAAATACATAAATATGCGAGACAAAGTGGATTGCGATCTTATATTTAGAATTAAAATAAAAGTCAAACAAGATCTTATATTAAGGATCGGATGTAATATTATATTATATCAATAGTCAAATGGCCATTATTACAACGTTTAAACTTAAGACTAATGTTGAACATTAGACCCATCATTGAATTGGTCGTAAAAATGCTTAACCTTTTTGGTGAAAAAAGATTAGATGATTTGGATCTTGAAAATCAAAGCTCATTAAAATCGAACAGATATTGTAACTCAAAAAAAAAAAAAGCTTATAGAGATATATGCTAGTAAATTTTTTTGGACAATCACATAAACGGCACGCTAAATTACTAGCCAACAAAATCCTCATGTTAAAAAGTGAGATTTTGTGGGGAAGAAAATATTACAAAGTTATATCTAATTATATAAACTCAACAATACTCAAATTTAACATTATATGATCATAGATAAATATATATATGTTCGAAACTTAATTAAAGTTATATTTAATCTACGCGTTTGCTGAATACGGCTGTTATTGTTTGGTCTTAAAAGCATGATTAGTTAAAACTTAAAAGCTGAAATACCAAGAATGGTATATATATGTTATCATGTTAGATTTGACCACATAGCGTCCTAAGGGAAGAACCATTCAACACTTGAACTGGGCGAGGCCGCCATCAAAATGTATAGTGAAAAAAACTACTAAAGTGAAAACCAAAAAGCCAGCTTCAACAGTCAACTTTTTCATAATTTGTAACATTAATAATTAACGTATTTACCTCAGATTTTGCAATACTAATTTTGTACTCGATCCTTTTATGGCACCATTGAAATAAAGTTTACCCATGAAAGTAAATAATACAATAAGCTTGTTTTGACCACCACAAAAACAACCAACAACAGCCCTTAAATCATACTCTCTTCTTCTAGTTATAAAGTATTTTCAGTATATTTTGTATAGAATAAAAAAAAAATCTTAAACTATACTAACTCTTTCTTAAAATATAATAACTTTCAACTTTATTCGTATTTAATATATACACATTAAAAAAAAAAGTATCTATACTATAATAAATAAAGAATAAAATATTATATTCATACTAAAAATTTAATGACGTATAAATAAAATCGAGAAATTTTTTTTTTTTGTTTTTACCTTATAAATAAGACAAGAACCAGAAGAGATGATATTAGGTTGGTAAAAAACTATCTATCATTATTAATATCTGCCATTGTCTAGTTCCCGTTGCGTCTTCAATATAATCCGTTAACAATAATTTTCAAAGCTTTCTTATCATCAGAATTACGAATATTCACGGCAAATGCATCAAAAACTTCAACTTGATCATAAAGACCAATAAATTAATTCTAACTCATGTTATACTCTTGACATCATTCATATATGCTACTTCGTCTAACCCTAAATAATAAGACTTAGATAATTAATTTAAAATAATTAAAAAAATCAGTTAATTTAGTTATTTATAAAAAATTGTATATATTAGTTCTTTTAACACATTTAATCTTTATGAAAACCAATTTTTAATATATACAATCAATAATAATAATAATAATTTGGAAGAAAATTTATAGATGTGAAGGACAAAATGAATTGAGTTACCAACATAAAAATTCTAATTAATTTTTATATTTATGGCCAAATAAAATGTATTTCAGAAAACTGCCGTGTTGAGAAGTCACAAAATGGAGATATGAATAGGAACATTGAGTGGTGTTCCTTGAGGATTAATCTAGAACGCACTAGGGGAGATCGTGAGTCTGCGGCCCCATCAGTACGGCGTCGTAAGTCAAGACAGTTGACACCCCGGACAGGAAATATGACTTTGAAAACGACGTCGACTTATGACAACTAAGATGCGGCACAGCCACCCTAACGTCAAACACCCACTGGAGAGGAGTTATTATTCTCTGCGCGTGCTTGTTGCTAGCTATCATCACGCCCTGACCTAATTGCCAGTCGCTCTTTTTAACGACTTTTATCGTCGTTTTTAATGGAATGCTTTTAAGTTTTAACAATACTTGGACTTATTATAGTTTGAAGCTTGACGGGGTTCCTTCTTGGCCTAAAAAGTCAGGTTTCATTTGAGTATAACTCTGAAATTTTATTCTACTAACTTTAATTATTTATTTTTGTCTCATGAGATACGGTCTTATTCTAATTGGTGATAATTTTCAATTGGTTTATGTTTTGCATTGTTATTTAAGTCGGTGGTACTTACAAATTGGGTTTGATATATTCTTTACTTCCTTAACTATTGTAATGAAGCACTACAACCTTTTATCCACTATCTTCAGTCCACAATACAAGCAGGGCTAGTTAACTAATTTGAGTAGATTTAGAAAATTAGTTAAATTAGTTATTTGTAATACTACTTTCAGTTCTAATTATAAGACCTCATTTGTAGTGTAGCAAAGATATATATTTTATGAAAAACAATACTTATTTATTAGTGTATTACAAATAAATGATGTAATAAATAGTAAATAAATGTTGCCTTTTTTAAAATATCTTTATTAATCAAGTGTATTGGCTAGAATTACTATTATTATAAGAACTATCTTGAGAAAAAAAAGATAAATATGAGGGACAAAGTGGATTATGGTCTTATATTTAAGACCAAAATAAAAGTTAAACAAATTCTTATATCAAGAACAAGAGGTAACATTATTGTTTTACTTTTCTCTGAATGTTGGGAAGACTATTCCCTAATTAACCGCTCTCGTCTGAAAGAAATTAGCCTCAAATTCAATGTGATTTGAGGGTAGTCTGATTAGTTTCATCTGAAAAAAACTGTTTTAATACGAAAACAATTAACCATAGTTGACTTTACCCTATTGCTTTCCTCCTTTGTCTTTAAGCTGGCTTTATAATAAAGCAGTCTCCACGCTCATCCCTGGCTTCTCATATTCCCATGTTCATGCATGCCAACTCGTTTGCTAGTGTGAAACCCTTGAAATATCCGAAGAGTTTAAGGAATAGTGCAATCATGTTGTAATACTGTGTGGATTTTAAAATAAGACAACCTACGTGAGAAACACATTTATTTTTTTTCCAAGCAAGGGGGTGACTTTATAAATGAATGTAGACGTTTTATGTGTTTGAAATTATATTGTTAGTTATATCTCCACGTCTTGTCACCATCTTCCCCGTCAAATAAGTAGTGCTTCTACTTTAATTTGTTTGAGTCGTTGTAAACTCATCAAAAGCTTCGATTTATTTTTTTTTAATACATGGTTGATCACGATCCTATATTTATTTTCCTTTAATAACTAAGTCAGTTCTCACGTGTTACATAAAAATTTAAAGCAAAAATATATTAATTTTATATATAATTTTAGCTCTATTTTTTTAATTATCTAAAGTTTTTTTTAAGTCTTATAACCTTAACATTATTAGTATCTCAAATGATACAGAATTCCAACCACTATTTCTGTAAATATATAAAGTTGTCAAAATTTTTAATGTCTTTTTATTCAATATAACATTTAATTATGAAAAGATGGACGCGGAAATGTATCCATCACTTTTAATATCATCGATCCCCCAGTTCATATTCATTTACCATCTCTAAAATCTAGCCAATTGTGACTTGCTTTCTAGTTGTCGGCCGCGTATTGTTTATATATTATTAAAATAAGAGTTAGATTATTAATTTATAAAAATTTAAAAAAGAAGAAGTTAATTTAGTTATTTATAATAAATAGGCGTTGTCTTTCTGAAAATATTTCTATTAATCATTTGTGTTGTAATAATTCTTTCAATCACCATAGAAATTATTTAGGAGTAAAATAAATAAATATAGGTTTTACAAAATAAATATAAAAGATAAAATAGATTAAGCTTTTATATTTAAAACTAAATTAAAATTTTAATTAAATCTTATAATAAGGGTATGGGATTATTTTTTTAAAAATAGTTTGTATTGGATTATTCAGATATGCGAATGCATTAAGTGAGATATCCATAATTTTTCACCATCCAATGTTAAACAAGAACGGATCTGTGTTGGCATGTTGAAAACATTAACGAGGTAATTGGTGCTTCAGTCTGACATATTTAAATAATAATAAGAAAAAAATAATTATCAATCTCAGGTATAAGGAAAAATTTAGTTTATAAGAAATGCAACTTGATTTGTAAATATAAAAATTTGACTCATGTACATAAATTGTTAAATTTTACTTATAAATATGCAAATTTGGCTTATGAGAAATATAGTTTTCAGGGCTCTTCATGTTTAATTTTTTTAATCTGATAGTTGTGAGTAATTTTTTCTAACAATAATTGTATGTGCTATAACTTAGTGGTTTATACTTTATGCTAGCTAAATGTTAGGTCATCTTATGTACTTTTATTAAGTACTTTTAATCTTTTATTAGCTGTCCATGAATGAATTTGTTGACCTGGAAGAAAGTATTATTAAAAGTACAAATTTTTCCTAGCATGAAAAATTTATTAAGAAGGTTAAACTTAGAGAACCAATGAAGAATAGACCCTAGCCTCTAAATTGACCAATTAATCAAATCAATCTAAAATTATAATATTACTTCTAGTTATAAATATAAAAGCTAGTTAGAGATTCAATTCGATCCTAAATATAATATTTTAATCTATTTTGTCTCTTATATATTTTTTTTAATTTTTTTCAAATCAGTTACATAATTCTTATGAATCATTATGAATCAACATATGAATATAAAATATGTTCCCTCTGTTTAATTAGGCAAATTATTAACAGATGCGCAACAAATTATCCAAGAACTCAATCATCTATCTAGTATGGCAGGTTTCTTAAATCTAAAATCCAATGTTGTTAGTTTGATTTCTGACTCCTATTTTTGTGAGATCATATAAAACATTATTTTGAGAGAAATGTAATACTAAAATAAAAATATACTACCTCCAATTCTTAATATAAGATCCTGTTTGACTTTTATTTTGGTCCTAAATATAAGACCCCAATCCACTCTATCTCTTATATTTTGGTTCTTATAATTAGGACCGGAGGTAGTACATGACAATAACTCAATCTTAAACTGTCCAAATTTGATACCACAAAATGTCCAGAATTGTTATATGGACCATGTGAATGTAATTTGATTATCTTTCAGCAAAGTAGAGAGTTCAAACATTATGAGTAAAAATAAATTACGTTGAAAAATATTACTTTCAATTAACTCAATATTGTTTATTTTATATCTGGTAAAAAAATATTGTCGATTATAAGATAATAATATATTAAAAAGAGGAGTGGAAATAAGGCAAAGGGAGAAACAAAAAAATATAGAGCCTTACCTCCAGTTTAATTACTCAATAATACCACTATAAGATAATATTGAATATTTCTTTTTTAAAAAAAAATGAAGATTGAGGAATTATTATTATTATTATTTTCCGGAGAAGATGGGGAATTTGGGAATAAGAACAGTATATTGAAAGAGACAGAGGAGGGACTAGCCTCCTTGCTGGCCGTCGAATGTCAATATTGGCTTCCCTGACGCTTCTCACAGGTATGCTTTTGTATTTGAGAAATAACTTCCAATTAATTAAAACTTCTTTTGCTAAAAAATAAAACTTCTTACTTTTTTAATTATTATTATTCGGCCTTCAAAACAAAGGATCTTTTCCCACTGTAAGGTTTTGTTTTGGATCTATAGCAACGTTTTCGACCCAATAGTCATGGCCCGTTCTCTTTTTTGATAAAATGGCCCGTTTTTCTTTCCATAACCAATGGGCTTAGGTCCAATGACTGAGTTGGGCTGCGTTATGAGGGGAACAATTCCTTAAATGGGCTGGCCCAACTCGACACCTGCGAACTTCGATCAAGCCCGGCCCATCACACAGAGGCGTTAAGGGCATAGGCTTTTCTCAGACCGAAGCTGGTTCTTCTTCTTGGTGGCGTAGAGGAAATTGTGTTTGGGAGAACAGAAAATCGGAAAAAATGAGCGGAACGGTGAAGAAGGTCGCCGATGTAGCGTTCAAGGCAGGGAGGACCATTGATTGGGATGGAATGGCCGCGCTCCTCGTCTCCGATGAGGCTCGCAGAGAGTTTGCTACACTTCGTCGCGCTTTCGACGAGGTTAACCATGCTCTCCAAACCAAATTTAGCCAGGTTCGATCTTTTCTTCTCCTCCTGTTAAATGTTATTTATCCTGATTGGTGCTTCTTTCTTCGCTAGATCTCTCTTATTTCTCCTATGAGATATGATTATGTACTTGTAAAGACGGATATTATCAAGTTTACGATTTGGTAAGTGAGCCTATTCATTTCGGAAAATTTCCGATTGAGCGGTGCGGTTTAGTTCCCAGAATGGCTTTCGATCTGTTGTTTACGTCTTCCGAGAGTTCAATTGGGTTCATGGTGAAGAGGGCTTGAGAATGTGCGTTAACGGAACGAGGGCCTTGAAACTGAACAAGCTTTGGTTACTTTAATTCGGTGAATATACCATTTTATGTCTGATTTTTTGGGTAATTTGAGGGTGGAAGAAAATTGAAGTTTGGAATTGAACTTAGACACCTAAAAGCTGGAAAAACTGGCATTGCTGGGCAGTGGGCACACTCAAATTTCTTCTCAGTTTGGACTGCGGCTTTTAGTGAACAGAAAATAAAGTTTTGAAACTTCCTTTCACTGTACTTATTTGGCTGGGCAAGGTTTCTTTAGTGTTAGCCTTGTGGGTTGGGTGTTTGTCAGGGGATCTAAATAGAGCTTGAATTTCCTTCTCTATTAATCAAATATGCGATTAGGGAGTTAGGGCAAAAATATTGGAGTTAATGTTCATTTTACAATTTGGTTGAGCAGAATCTTTAAAATCCTGATATTGGAAAATTATAATGTCCTACGCTCCTTTCAAGAGATAATTTCCGTTCTCCATACGTTTTTAATTGAATTGATTATACAAGAATTGGGGGAAAGCTATTTACTTTGGCAAGTTACGTCAAGTATTCAGTTTAGCTGATTAAATTGGGGTGGTTATGTCCAGAATTCGAAATATTTGATTCAATTTATATTTAGAGAATATATGGTTTCTCAATTTCCATCCGTTGGGTCAAATCTAAGTGTGGTAGCCGTGAATATCAAGATTGGAATGAAAGATCACGAAATCAAATATGTCAGATGTAAATATTATATGGTGCGACATAACTGTCACTGAAAGAGGATTCAATTTATATGTAGAGAATATATGGTTTCTCAATTTCCATCCGTTGGGTCAAATCTAAGTGTGGTAGCCGTGAATATCAAGATTGGAATGAAAGATCACGAAATCAAATATGTCAGATGTAAATATTATATGGTGCGACATAACTGTCACTGAAAGAGGATTCAATTTATATGTAGAGAATATATGGTTTCTCAATTTCCATCCCTTGGGTCAAATCTAAGTGTGGTAGCCGTAAACATCAAGATTCGAAGGAAAGATCACCAAATCAGATACGTCAGATGTAAATATTATATGGTGCGACATAACTTCTTGGATAAGCATATCACAAGCTAAACCTCATTATACTTCAGCTAAACAGGTCATAAGTTGCTGAACCCACAGCCTCGTTAACGAAAACTGCTTAGTCACTGAAGTGACTGTATCCATATGCTAACCAAATCATAGGTCATAAATGTGACATTTCACAAGATGACAATAAATAAATTTAGACACTCAGGACTCCTTCTGTTGTCAAGTTTTTCTGAATCATCCTCATCTTCCATGATCTCATTGCCATTGAAATCACTACTATCATTGTCAAACCCAATAGTAACTGCAAGATAGGGACAATGTTGAAAGTAAGAAATATTGGAGTTGGAAATTTTGAATGGAGGAAGATAAAGATTTGAGAACAAGATGAAGACTCCGAAGGTTGGTGCTGAAAGAGAGAACATTGAATGGGCAGATGACCTGGCTATAGGTCTCAGTTTGGGGATTTCAAAATCCCTCAACTAGAATGCCCTGTTCTGGAGGCTAGACCATCAGTCCTAATTGAGTGGGATCACATGATCCAACTAAGGCAATCTAGATCTTATTGATTTTATATAGATCGCATAGAAGTTTTATAATTTTTTTAGGGCAACTCTTGCAATTTTTCTGCATATGTAAAAATAAATAAAGGTTTTTCCTTAAAATTTCCTCTGCATAGTTTTTCCTTGAATAGTGTTAATCTAAGAACATTTCATGGAACAAGGGAGCTTACATCTCTTACATTTATAAATGAGAGCTTGTGATATAAAGATGTTGCAACAATATAGAAACAGGAGGAGGAATGAAGAAATTGGGAGATGCAGAGAAAAATGAAGGGGAGAAGGAATCAAGGGAACTTCTAGAGAACCTGAAAACTTTATTATCAAATCATAGGCTAGTTCAACCCTCGTACAACTATAGACATTATAAGATAACTTCTATTAATGATTTTTTTTTTTTGCCATCAATGATTACTTGTAATATGTTAGAATAAAAAAATGATATTAAATTTTAATCCTCGTAAAAATAATTGAACTGGTCATTTCTGTTCAAAATAAAATAAAGGCAATTAAAATTTTAGCTCATAATCCTAATCCTAATTAAAGTATTGTTTCTTGTATTTATCTCATTCTCTTCCCATTTTCCATCAACTTGCTACCGAAAGTGATCATGCAAATTAGTCAGAGGCTTTCACATATACTTTGTACAACTGATTACTTGGATCCTCATTGTTGCTTCTTCATTTTCACATCATGCAGGAGCCTGAACCCATAAACTGGGATCACTACAGAAAAAATATTGGCTCACGCCTGGTGGATATGTACAAGGAGCATTACGAAAGTAAGTTCAGAGTTCTTCGCTGGTTGAACCTTGATCCCTTCAGTTTTTTCATGTGGTGTCAGAATAGGTAGCTGACATAACCCCGGTGCATTTTTTGTGTTATATTTTATTTGTGAAATTTTTAATATGGGGAATATTGCTGATATAGAAAAGTTCCCTTGGTATATTATTTTTTTATGGTGTCAGACTGGGTTGTTAACTCCAGCGCTTTTTATCCCCCTGGTGTTATGTTTTTTTGTTGAAATTTTATAATATGTGGAAGAATGCCGATATAAACTCTAAACCTTGTACAATTCCTACTTTGACTGATTAGATGGAATGGATTTTGCCGTCAAACCCTTGTCTTTAAGCTGGCAATGGGTGAAAGCCTTTTTATAAATTCAAATTGTGCAGTGTGCTCTTGGATCTCCCCAACCATAGTCATCTGTTTTGTCTTTATATATTTTTAATTTTTCCGTTTCTGACTCTTTGCAGGCATTGAGATCCCCAAGTATGTTGACAATGTAACTCCTCAATATAAGCCCAAATTCGATGCACTAGTGAGTACTGTTGTCACATCCTAAGCTCATTTCCTGGTTAAGTACTCGTTCAAATACATAACATCTTAATAACATACTCGTGCTTTGCGGATGTAGTTAGTGGAACTTAAGGAAGCAGAGGAGAAATCTCTAAAGGAGTCTGAGCGACTGGAGAAGGAGATTGTTGAAGTACAGGAGTTGAAGGTAAATTGAAATCACTTTTGAGTTTTATCCCCTTCTCAGCAATGAAATGTCTCTAATACAATAATTTATGATTGCAGAAAAAGATTGCTACTATGACCGCCGATGAGTACTTTGAAAAGCATCCTGAGCTGAAGAAGAAGTTTGATGATGAGATCAGGAATGATTACTGGGGTTATTAATTTCGGTAAATTTTAAGAAAGCAGCAAAACATCAGAAATTGCTGTCTTCCTTGCTGGTTCATTAATAATTCTAGTGACTTCAATCAATTTCTTTGTAATGCAGTGCTCTTTCAATCTTAAGGCTTCTTCAAATGACCAATTTCTGAGTTGTTGGAATTTTTGTGGAGCTTTACTTAAGAGAAAATGATGTGTATTATGATTTTCACATGCACCATTTCAAGGAAAATGACGCGTTACCGATTCCTTAATAAAATTTGTTGCCTGTATGAAGATTCTAATGTCTGCCTTGCTTCTGCTAAATATGTACCCGTACTCCCATTTTTCTCGACTGTGGAGAAGCATTGATACTCGTTTTACACAGAGGACAGCAAGATACGAATTTGTGGCCACAATTTGGATGAGAAACCTGGGCGGGATTATCATATTGTCGTGGGAAATAAGAGCGTTTATTGTTTGAAATTGTAATTTATTTGGGAAAAACAGAACTTCAATTCTCATTTGGACAGAAATGGGTGTGGGGTTATAATGTCAGTTTATTGTTATTTTAAAATGAATGAAGTTCAGAAATTTCCAAGTGCGCATAATTTGCAGCTGTTTCTACACTATTTGATGCTAGGAAGATCATGAAGTTAAAATTTGATGCTATACTTTGCCCATTTGTCCATTAGTCCTGTTTTTGCCCCCCGACATTAGCCTCCTATTGTTCAATTATTTCATGAGAACAAATAAATAATATTAGGAAAATAACAGAAAAAGACTGAAAATTATAAATTTTTTTTTTACAAAAATGTATTGTTATTTAAAAGTCAATTGTCAAAACTTATTAAAATATTATAATATATATTATTTTACCTTCAATATTGTAAACTTTTCACCGGAGCAATGGTATTCCTCAAGTATTAAAGTCATTATAATGTCACTCTTTAACCAGCAGGTATTAACGTTAACCGTTAAATTTAGATTGACTTGGAGTTAAGGAAAATGTCCTTAAAAATAAACAAAATTCTAGAAACCGTTTGAGTGGGTATATTCTTTTTAACTACGGACGACGGTAAAAGAAAGAATGCATATTCACACCAACTGAATGCGTTAATAGCTCAAACTGAATTCATAAGATGAAAACAGAAAGAAATGATTAAAATCTGTACACTAGGAGGAACAAATTAATTTAACATCGTTCCCTTGAGGCAATTTACAAGTGCAATACAAAATGGATTACAATCATACTGCTATAGTTGGCAGAACCAAAAAGTATAGAATGACCAAGGAAACGGAATGGTATCTAAGAGATGTCGGCAGATTCAAAATGAAATTGCTATTATGAACTCAAAAGCACTTTTTTTTTTGCCCCCCGGTATTGGTTTGCTGTAGATTACACATTAATCAGAACTGTCCACCTTCTTCTGAGACAGCAGGTCCCCATTTAGCTCCTCATTTTTATTCATGGCCTTCCTTGCTAATTCATATCCTGCAAAGTTCATGGCACCTAAAGGAGCAATCCAAAAGAACCTGGGCACTGCTCCTTTAAATAAGCCTAGGGGACCCTCGTGGCGTAGTATCGAGAAGGCTACTAAGGTCATTGACACAGACCGTCCCTGTGCAGTCATCATTCTAGTTTTCATAACATCAAAGGGAGTTGTGACAACTGCAGCCAAGCCCCCAGATAAAGCTCCCACGGCAATTGTCTCCCAGGGCTCCAGTTCCCGTCTTAGAACTTGCTGGACAGCCTGAGATCAAAATTCCAACACAATGGCCCTTATTATCCAACTCACAGCATACTTCCCTTTTGGATTAAAATTGTAGACAGATGAGTTATTCCAGCCCAATAGCAAAGACATAGCAATTGGTGAATGGTTGCTAACACCATCGCGAACCAACAACCCTTTAGATGACACAATTTAATCCTAACAAATAGGCAACCCATGTCGACAGATATAGCATACATCTAGCCATTCAGAACACTAAGCAAATGTATTTTATAAAATTCAGAAGTGAAGTTGACCGGAATTGGGTATTAGAGGGTGTGTAAGTCTCAAATCAAATAATATAAGAGTGTTTGGTATCATTTTTATTGGGAATGGTTCTTCCCCCTTGATAGCACACTTTTTGAGCATAGATTCCGCAAACCTCCTTGGTCCTATTATTTGGCATCAAACGTAAAGCTAATTGGCAAGTGTGACAGAAAAAGCCACCGGCGAAAGGTTCAAACCAATGAGAAACACGAAAGAAATGTCAAAGTGCAACCTGAGATGTCAGCTTGTTGCAGGAGATGAATATTATGAGAGATAACTAAACTTTGTGGCAAACTGGATGAACAGCTGGGTATGATAAGAGTGGTTCTTTATCCTTGGTAATTTGCCATTCAAGATGGTAGCCTCGCACGTCACACCTCCTTGGGTCCTATCATCCATTATGGGCCTCAACCTATGTAGCCCCAGCACATGGTAGGAGACAAAAGGGAGTGAAGGAGATTGTGGAAGCTGAGGCTGTTGAATAGTGTTAGAAAGCCCCTGATTATCTCCCTTGATTCTCTCTATTAATTGCCCATGATATTAGCTAGAATATATATTTCCTGATTTATTGTGATATTGCAATATCTGTAATTCATGACTGATTGATTGTAACCGGATATTTCTCTCATCCGGACTCTATATATTGTAACCCAATCATATGGAATAATGAGAGCATGAAATATTAGCAAAGTGAAGCATGGTATCAGAGCAAAGGGTTCGACCTGAACCCAAAAAATTTCGTGCGTTTCTACCGTGAGACAGAGAGAGAGAAAGCGAGGAGAGAGAGAGAGAGTGCGGCATCCCAGATCTGAAGCAAGGAGCAGACTGTGGACGACACCGCCCCTCCAGTCCTCACCGGCGTCCTCAGATCGACGCATCCCTCGAAGACGACGTTGAACGGAGCTGCGCGTGAAGCCCACGCGCCGCCACTGCCTCTGTGCGTGAATTGCACGCGTCACCACTGAAAACTAACAGTACCTCCCAAAGATCCAGAAAATGAACCCATCAGAATTCCCACCCCTTTTTGGGTCCGTTCGCAATATTCCAATGGCCCTTATGTCCGGTACATCTTCAAATACTCAAAGCACTCTTTCTTCACCAATGGTCACCTCTTAAGCCTCTGATCCAGAACCATCCTTAGCCTCTGAACATCAAGCTATGGTGGTGGCTCACAAACTTAATGGTAGCAACTATCTCCAATGGTCTCAAAGTGTATTAATGTATCTAAGTGGAAAGCGTAAGGAGAAATATATCAATGGAGAGGCAAAACAACCTTCACATAATGATCCCAAATTTGACACCTGGTTTGCTGAAAATAATCAGGTGATGTCTTGGCTGTGCAACTCAATGACTCTCGAAATCAGTGAGGATACCTCTTGACAAGCACAGCTAAAAATCTGGGACGCTGCTAAGAGGACTTACTCTACACTAGACAACACTGCAGCCCTATTGGATCTAAGGAGGCAGCTCAAAGATCTGAAGCAAGGAAACTTAACTGTAACACAACATTACAGCACTTTAACAAAGATATGGCAGCAGTTGGATCTCTTTGAAGTTCATCCTTGGAAGGACATGGATGATGCTAATTACTACAGACAACTGGTGGAAAAAGGACGAACCTATGACTTCCTATTGGGTTTGAATGATGTCTTTGAAGAAGTAAGAGGCAGAATTATGGGTCTAAAACCGCTTCCCTCCCTATTTGAAGTCTTCAGTATGGTCAAGTTTGAAGAAAGCCAGAGACACCTCACTCAGGGTAACCAAACCCCAGTAGATGGCTCAGCATTGGTCACGAGGAGGTCCCCAACATTCGAGGGATCTGAGAAGAAAGGGAACAAGTGGTGCAATCACTGTAACAAGAAAGGCCACACCAGACGAATGTTGGAAACTACATGGGAAACCAACCCAAGGGAAGCAGAAACAACGGAAGATAGAAAAAGCCACCACACCTCCTCTGAAAAAAAGGTGATGATGGAGACCAGTTGACCAGAGAAGAGCTTCAAATGCTTCGTAAGATACTTGAAAAACAAAACAAATCAAAATCTGTTCCCAACGTGAACTTGATTCAGTCAGGTAATTCTATTATAGCCCTTAATGCAATGGTAACTAGTGATGAGACTTGGATTGTTGACTCCGGTGCTACAGACCACATGACTGGTAATAAGTCCTTCTTCAAAACCCTCAAATATTGCCATGAGAACCTTAGGGTAAAAGTAGCAACTGGACTATATACTAAAGTTGAGGGTGTTGGCATTGTGGCCCTATCTGATGATCTGGAAATCCATAATGTTTTGTTTGTTCCTGCTCTTACCTGCAACCTTATATCTGTGAGCAAATTGACTAAAGGACAAGTATGTCGGGTAATCTTTGATGATGTTAAGTGTGTTTTTCAGGATTCGACCTCAGGGAGGAAGATTTTGACTGCTAAAGAATGGGATGGACTCTACTACTTTGAAGGAAAAAATATGAAGACTGCAGGAGCAAAGAAAGCTATGGTTAGCTCTAATTCTCAGAATAAAAATGTAATGTTGTGGCATCAAAGATTAGGCCACCCCAGCTTTGATTATATGAAGCATGTGTTTCCAACTTTATTCAATAAAAATTCTTCTCCTTTCCAATGTGAAACGTGTCAAATTGCCAAACAAACTCGCGCCTCTTATCCCAAACATACTTACAAACCTACTGCCCCGTTTACAATGATTCATACCGACATTTGGGGACCAGCCAAAATCACCACCCGAACAGGCACAAAGTGGTTTATTACATTCATCGATGATCACACCCGGGTCACATGGGTTTACCTTATGAAAGAGAAATCCGAAGCTTTACAAATTTTCAAAAACTTTCACTCTTTTGTGAGAACCCAATTCCAAACTCCCATCAAAGTTCTGAGAAGTGACAATGCCAAAGAGTATGTGAGTGGAGCCTTTAGGGAATTTCTTGAGCAGGAAGGAATCCATCACCAAACCTCATGTGTCTATACTCCTCAACAAAATGGAGTTGCTGAGCGGAAAAATAGGCATCTTCTAGAAGTAACCCGAGCTATTATGATGGAAAGAAATGTTCCAAGTCTGTTTTGGGGAGATGCTGTGCTAACCGCTGCTTATCTCATCAATCGAATGGCCTCCAAAATTCTCCATTTCACTACCCCCATTCAAAAACTCCTCGAGACCTACCCCACCTCACCTATCATCAATACCATCCCTCAAAAGGTCTTTGGGTGTGTCGTCTTTGTTCATAAACATGATGGGGGCAAACTTGATGCTAGAGCAGAAAATGTATTTTCCTCGGGTATTCCTCCACCAAAAAAGGGTATAAGTGTTATTGTCCCACTACCAGAAAACTCATAATCTCCAAAGACACAGTTTTTTATGAGGATGATGCTTATTATCCCAAATTACCCATTCAGGGGGAGCACTATGGAGTAGAATGGCTAATTACACCTGAATCTATGACCAACTCCAACACACATCTTAACCCTCTTGAACCTGCCATACCACAAGAAGAAATCCCTGTCCCTGAACCGGAACCAAAAACCCCTAGTCCTACACCTCCACTAGAGCACCAAAACCCCACAAACACTCCTCACCCAATGGAAACCAATGCTGAAATTGATGCAGGGGTGACAGAGCGTTCAAGTCCTCAATCAGGTGAACAGGACAGTAGTAGTAGGGTTCCTTCCATTCCAAGGCAGCAACATGATTCCAATCCAGAGTTGGATCCTGAAGAGCTAGGATGGCCCATTGCACTTAGAAAGGGGGTAAGATCATGTACTCAGCATCCTATTCAAAAATTTGTCTCCTATGGCAATTTATCTGCTAGAATGCAAACCTTTGTGGTGAATAGCTCACAGGTGAAGATTCCAGAAACATTTCAACAGGCTATGAAAGATCTTAATTGGAAACGTGCCGCATATGAGGAGTTGAGAGCCTTAAAGGAAAGTAACACGTGGGATATTACCACACTTCCTAAGGGCAAGAAAGCAGTGGGTTGCAGGTGGATCTTCACCCCTAAATTCAATCCTGATGGAAGTATCAACAAGTACAAAGGAAGATTAGTTGCCAAAGGGTACACCCAGACTTATGGGATTGATTATCAAGAAACGTTTGCTCCTGTGGCAAAGTTCAACACCATCCAGGTACTCCTGTCCCTAGCTGCTAACCTTGACTGGTCTCTACATCAACTAGATGTGAAGAATGCTTTCCTAAATGGAGATTTGGAGGAGGAAGTGTACATGGAAATCCCAGATGGAGTAATAGCTCCACCCAACTCAGTTTGCAAACTGAAGAAATCACTATATGGCCTGAAACAGTCTCCACGAGCGTGGTTCGACAGGTTTGCCAAGGCAATCAAAAGGTTTGGCTACATCCAAGGACAAGCTGATCACACTGTCTTCGTTAAACACAGTAATGGAAAGGTAACGATCCTAATTGTGTATGTGGATGATATAGTCATAACTGGCAGTGATGAAGTTTCTATCTCCCAACTCAAGAAAGCTCTAGCTAGGGAATTCCAAGTGAAGGACCTAGGACAAATGAAGTACTTTCTTGGAATGGAGGTTGCTAGATCCAAAAAGGGTATAAGTGTGTCTCAACGAAAGTACACACTTGATTTGCTCCACGAAACAGGAATACTTGGGGCTAAACCTAGTGAGACGCCTATGGAAGAATCATGTAATCTGGAAGTGAAACCAGACGGGGTACCAGTCAACTCAGAAAGGTACAGAAGACTTGTAGGTAAACTGATCTACTTGACTCATACAAGGCCTGACATTAGCTATGCAGTTGGAGTAGTAAGCCAATTTATGCATCAACCCCAGGAAGAACATATGGAAGCAGTATACAGAATCCTGACCTACCTCAAACTCAATCCTGGAAGAGGAATATTCTTTAAAAAGGGGAGTACAAGGAACATAGAGGTCTACACTGATGCAGATCATGGGAGAGCTGTGGATAACAGAAGATCTGTCACAGGATACTGCACTTATGTTTGGGGAAACCTAGTCACTTGGCGAAGCAAGAAACAGACAGTAGTCTCAAGGAGTAGTGCTGAAGCTGAGCTAAGAGCTGTAGCCCTGGGGGTATGTGAAGGAATGTGGGTGATCAGACTTCTGAAGGAATTGAGAATTTCCTATGAAGGACCTATGAACCTCTGGTGTGACAACCAAGCCAGCATTGAAATGACCAAGAATCCTGTGTATCATGACCGAACAAAGCATGTTGACATTGATCGGCACTTCATCAAAGAAAAGGTTGAAGATGGCACAATTAACCTGAGCTATGTGCGCTCAACTGATCAGATTGCTGACGTCATGACCAAACCTTTAGCCAGAGTCAAGTTTGAAGGGCTTCGAAGCAAGCTGGGAATGGTTGACATCTACTCTCCAGCTTGAGAGGGAGTGTTAGAAAGCCCCTGATTATCTCCCTTGATTCTCTCTATTAATTGCCCATGATATTAGCTAGAATATATATTTTCTGATTTATTGTGATATTGCAATATCTGTAATTTATGACTGATTGATTGTAACCGGATATTTCTCTCATCCGGACTCTATATATTGTAACCCAATCATATGGAATAATATGAGAGCATGAAATATTCAGCAAAGTGAAGCAAATAGGAAAGAGAGACGGATTGTCCAGTAGAGGGTATGAAGGTTAAGTAAAGGAGGAGGGGAATTTCTGGAAAGGAACTTAGGAGAAGGCTAGCCCCTTGAATGCTAGCTTTTGTCTTGTGCATCTTGATGTACTTGTTTCAGCGTCCGTGTATCTACTTTGGTGCTTGTTAGTGTCATTGTGCATGTCAACCAGTGTAGTAGGGGGTTTGAATGCTCTTTCTTGTGTCCTGTGAAGTTATTGTGTCCATAATACATATCGAAAGTATTTTCTATGCTGCCTCTAGTAGAATATTAAGTTTGAAGTGTTGTACCCTTTTGTCTGTAGCATCTTAAGCATCAAAACAGCATTACTGTGCACTGCTGTGTGTTTAGGATATTTCAGTGCTGGAATTTCAATCAGAAACTAAACAAGCATAGGCGAAGATACCCATGTTAACAGCATATTCTGAGGCATTTATGCCACTGTGGGCATAAAGGAGGGGCGCACTCACAAACAAGCATATAACGCAGTGCAAAGACAAGAAAACTGTTTACTTTGCCTACCAATGCCAAAAGGGACAATTTTTCAGATAAGGCATAAAATACCCTATATGGTAGATACCATTTGCTAGTCACTATTATAGTTACTACGTTTATGCATGTGAATGCATGCTATAATGCAGAATGCATTTGTCAAGATTAATAGTTAACCTGTCATAACTTGTGAAAATCATACCTTCTTAGACTCAGCATAAAGAGCCATGCCAGCCACATAAAAAGGAACCTCACGACAAAGGGTTGCTCCAGTCCCACGAAAGAAACCCCTAAGACCATCCTGGTGCCATGTCCCAACTATGGCCTCCCCCACATTGTCAAAAAGCCCTGCCTGCAGCCGCTGCTTCAACACCTCACAAGGGATGCGCACTGCTGTTCCCAAAAATGTGCTACAGAATGATGATATAGATTGTACCTACACAATATGCTAATGCAGTTAGCAACATGGATTTTGAAAATTGTACTCGCATCATGGATCCAATGAACATAGAAGACCCATTGTCGAACACATATGGTAAGAAGTTGCTCTTCCAAAGGTCAATAGAATGGATAGCGCTTTCACATATGCATAAATATATACACGCGCAATCATGCTGGATGCTACAAACATTACTAGGTAAAATATAGGTTAGGAATTTCTTGTTTATGGTTAAAAAGCTTGAAACGAGGGTGTAATCTTAAATACGCAAATACGTTGATAGCAGTATTTTGCTACATTCTCAACATTAAGTCTAATCAATAGCCTCAACTAATCCTTCAGCGGCAAGTGAATTCCAATCCAAAATAGACAGATTCAAAAACATGGCCATGATAATAATCTAAAAGCTGAAGCACCAAGCAAGTCACTGGCAAGCTCTCCTGAATCCCCAACAAAATGCAAGGAAGATAAATTTTTTTTTTTTTTTGGGGCCGGGGGGGGGGGGGTGTTTCATGAGTCACAGCAAAGTTACACATTTACCTGTATGTCTGGCAGCGTTGGAGCAACCTTTATCAGCACTAGTTTGCTTGCTTCAAATATCCCAGTTCGCAAGCCATGGCTGCATGACCAAAAGTGAGCATGAACTAGACAGGAAGATGATAGTAACATCATTTAGTGAAAGCACAAGCAACTTAGTCATCTTTTTCCTTATTTTTCTTGTGAAAGGAAGAAAGGGATCGATGGAGGGAGATGAAACAATCATAACCTTGAAAACTGTCCAAGAATTGCAGGGATTGATCCCCTGTATAAACCACGTGCTCCAATCTGCGGAAGCTTAGAAATGATTTCAGGGAAGGACAGTGTTGATGCTTGTACTCGGGTCTATCATATCAAACAACAATTATAGGCTTCAGTTATAGGTAGGTGCCAAAAACATCAGACATCATAAGAGGAATATGGAATTACTTACTGCACCTACAAGATATTATCAAGTTAAAAGGATTTACCTTGATTGAATCAACTGGATGCAATAATGAACAAGACAGAGCACATGAAAGGCCCCCTGCCAATGCAGACCTTAGAACACTTCCAGCAGGAATTTCCACAGGTGGTGGAACAGCAACTAAAGTTGCAGCTTCAAACCAAATACTCCTGATAACAGAGGAAAAATATTTATTGTTGGTTGCAATAAGCAGATTAGAGCACTAACCACAGCAGGAACGGACATTCAAATATTCTCTAATCTTCCTGAGGAACTGTCCAGAACTGTTGGTTTATTTATATGCTACGGATGGAGAAGAACATTAACTACATCATTTGACAACAACCAAACACTTATACTCTTGATGAACAAGTTTACATATAATATAATGTAAGATGCATCCAACATCGTCAGTACTTCATATTATCAAGCTTATTTTACCTAGGATCCTCTTGAAGACGATCAGAGGGAAGCAAAAGCATAAAATTGCGAAAGTGTCCATAAGAAATAGATCCTTCAGTGTCAGCATTAAGGAATCGCATCATAGCAACTGCATTGTCTTCATTAGCAGGAAGTCCTGCACTCTTTAATGACTCCAATATCTCACTCTTCTTAAGTGTTCCAGACTTGCTTAGACACAAAGAAGTATATGCACGAAGAATTGTTGGCTCTTTCTGTTCCATCAAAGATAAAAACTGTTTCCACCCAAGAGACTTAGAAAATATGTGACTTCTGGTACGGCGCATAAATTCATGAGCATATCTACGCGGCAATTTTCTTTTTCTCATTGCAATTTCTAGATCTTCCAAAGTCACTTGGCCATCGCCATCTGTATCCAGCTCCTCAAAGAATCTTCTCCCTGTAAGAAATAAATTCCCCGTAAATGTATGGAATCAGCGTATGTTTAAAAAGTTGAATCCCGCATGCTAACTGATAGTAAAGTAACCTTCATTAGCAAAATCACTTCTAGGCAACCAATTTACCCATGCTGGAGAAAATTAACATTGAAATATAAGCACTGTATATAAGTTGTCTCTTTATGCACTACAATATCATTATTTAGTCTTTGAAGCATGGACAAGGAGACATAGCATGTCAAATGATGCAACAGAAACACATACACTAGAAACCCCCAAAAGGACCCGATAATAGATATGCAGATAATCATAAGTGTACTTGAAATTCTAGAACAATTGTACATTACTAGTTCTCACAGGTATTTGTCTCTAGATAACTAAATTTGTCATTACTAGTCTAACATTCTTCATCACATATTTTTACTTTAGTGTCGATGGCATCTTAAATTGAGACCTTAATCCAAGACTCCAATTAGTCAATCATAAACACAAATTATATTACATGAAATGGCACATAGGTGTGATGCCTGATGATGACATGGTGCGTGCAACCTTAGAATTAGACTAAGTCTTCCATGATTACAACTACGCCAATTTAGGATGATTTATCACTGCCTTAAGGATGGTAATCTTTCTCCAATTAAAGCATCCTAACACAGCCCAGTCCCCTTCTAAGAGTTGCTTCCATCAACTCAGAAGCAATCTTCCATTTCCTGTCGCTCCTTACACAACATATAAGTCAACATCAAAATCCAAACAGAGGTTTATAGAGTTTGTATTTTACACTCCTCTAACCTCTCACTCCTTGAATGGCCTAATTGAATCAGTAGAAGCAGATCTAGATCTTTCAGTCTGACAGAAAGCTCCAACAACCAGTTTATTGAAACCAATTACCTTTTGTTCCCTCAACCTTAACAAACCCAAATCTTTTTTTAAAAAAAAAAAAATTATTTCCGAGGAATTCAAGCCCTCCATAGTCAGGTTCCCCAAACTAACCTATATTATCATTTCCTCCAATTATGGCACCTTTAGTTACAATACAGCCACAATATAGCTCTTGGAACATAAATTATACGCTAGGTGCCATATCTTGATCCTTGTGTGGATCGCAGAACTTGTGAGTTCCTTTACCACTTCATACATCAGCTGCACATTAATGTTGGAAATACAACTCATCCCATTACCGACAGAATGAACATGCACGAGTTGGGCTTAAGTAGTAACATAATAAAAACAATATAAATCCCTATCAGAGTCATTCGTAGCTTGCATAAATGCAGTTTGCATAATCTAGGAGAAGCAGAAATTCCGTCGAGAAACCATATTGTCCTCATTACTGATACTGACCATAGCGGAAAGTAGTCACATCCAAGTATTGGACCTTTTATATGGTTCCATTCCCTCCCATTACTGTCCTCGACAAAACATACACTGCCCGCGCATGCATTCAGAATATTAAATATTTACATAAACAAAGGGATTCTAAATTTCGTCATACCAGGTATTTTAGTTGTAAAAAAGAGTTTATTAGCGATGCATGCAATGCAAGCAACATGCAACATCTTCCACTATATTTAAAAAAAAATACCTTCAGCCTCTGTGTATCTAAAGAAATCCTGGACAGAAAATAGTTTCTTCTTGTCTGGATGATCTTTAGATGTACGCCCAATCTGGGGTAGAAGCTCGATCAATTCTGACAAAGAAATAGTGGAAATGCTGGACTTTAAACGCTCCACATTTGATAGAGGAATACTGAGTAAGTTCGTGGCAACCTTCTGCGCAGGACTTCCACCAGTTTCTTCCCTGCCTTCAACAGTGGCACTACCATCACCCTCTTTAGCTGAAGGGTTTACTATAACACCTGATGGCAGACCCACTTTCGCAAATCTTAAATTTCCCAAGAAACCATTTACAAATATTTTTTGCCCTTCCAAAATATTAGTCAGTGCTTTCAAATGATGAGAGTAAGATGGAATAGGTGGGGGAAGAAAAGTCTTATCGCAGTCCCGATCGTTTTCTAGTGCTCCCCCATCAAGATTCTGAAGAGTACTCTGAGCTAATTGATCAAAAATAAAACCTAAGAGGCATTCAAGTGAAATATGAATTCCCTCCTGTCTCCTACCCTTGTCCCTAAATTTTCTAACGAAGTGGCCCTTAGATTCTGTTTGCTTCAATTCATATGAAACGCTAGGCTCCATGCACGAGCACAATTTATCTTCACCACCCGTTTTCTGGAACCGCTTCTTGCTTGATTTAAAAGGCACTGGCAAAGTCTGCAAAAACCCATTAAACAGCACAGACCAAGTAACTGCAAACCGGAAGCAATTTGTGCAAGGCCCATCTTCCTTGGCAAACTCCTCCTCTTTTGACCCTCTACCCAACCCAGCAGCTTTATTCCCACTTCCTGAATTCTGAGAAAACATATCTAAGAAAGCCTTCAAAGGAATCTTTATTGATAACCCTTTCTTTTTCTCATCAATAACCACACACTGACCATTCTTCTTCTTCTTCACACTACAGATCTGAAACTTGCCCGCTTCACTCACTTCGGCGATCAACTGAACACCATTTCCCTTTTTCTTAGGCTCTGGCCAGGCTGGCCAGCAATGCTCAAGATCTTTCGCTGCCTTCCGAATACCTATTTCGAGTGGTGAAAGCACTTCTTTCACAACCTGAATCGAATTGAAGAAAGACTCAACTGGATCGTTCGCGGACACCATTACTGACTAAAACTTCTATATTCAAAGCGTTCAACGCAATTCTATTTCCACTGCGTTCTAAAACAGAACAAATTTCAAATCGACAAACGCCCAGGCGAAGGAACTAGTACGGGATTGCCAAAAAAAAAAAGGATCCGGCGAAAGAAGAAGAAGAAGAAAATTATCAAGCACAAAACACGAAATATTCTAATCATCAGAAGAGGTAACCGATGAAAATTGCAGAATTGAGGTACTCAACATTAACCCCATTTCGGTTCAGAAATGATGGATATCTAAGATGAAGTGAACGATACAGAGCTAAATGATAGAGGGAAGGAGAGAGAGATAGATGAAGAGAGTGAAACAAATACAAAGAAAGTATACGGATAAGATTCCCCTTCGATAAGGTGTGTTAAGCGGTGACTTCGGACAGAACTTGTGTTGAGCCCGATATGGGTGGCAGAGGAAGAAGAAGAATACGAGAAAGCAGAGAAGAGAAGCCTCAAGCCTATCATTTATTTTTCTTAAAAAAATTCCAATTATTTAAAAAAAAAAAAACAAAACAAAAAGAATAAAACATTGGTTGTCTCTCCGGCCAAAAATGAGGAAAAAATAAAATAAAATAAACAATGATTATTTATTTGGATAATGCCATGGTTGCTGAATGGATAATCGCTGACGTAAGGGCCATGTGTGCAGGGTCATGTTTTAGGGCCACTTAACCTTATTGTAATTGTCGATCAGATTATTAATAGTCTCATTGATCTTTAAATAGAAACTTACAAAAGTCCAGTGCTTATCCGTTTACGCAATTCTGCGTTGAAGGAACAAAATTGTATCAGAAGTTCTAGTGTGTTATATTTGCAATTACTTAAAATTTATCCTTGAGTTCATGAATTAAATCATTAATTTTTTTGTGAATAAAAAAGTTGATTTGTATTAGAAAATTATACAAGAAGCGGAAAATAAATATTTTCTCTTCAATTTTCTGCTGAATTCCTTCTTCTTTTTTTTTGGACAATTGCATCAATAAATCAGTATAACACCCCTGAAAAAATGAGGATCACAAAACCAAAATCTTCAACCCATTAACATCAGAGGAAGAAGTTAAGCAGGGGGTATCGTAGGTCTTCGTAACAGATTGTATTGGAGATGGCATGTAACTATACAATTTACATTGAAAATTCCAATTCTTTTAATATAATGACGATACGAAATTGTAAGCGTATGTCTTGAGTTATAAATATTAAATAGGACAGACTTGTGTAGATTTTATTTCCTACATACAGATATATAAATATTTTATACATATATTATTGGCTAACAGAAGACATAAATCCAATTGTTTTTTTTTCTCATTTACAAATTACAACAAGCCAATCATTGATTTTTTTTTTTTAAGGGAGAAAAGTCACAAGCAAATTCAAAATTCTTAAATACAGCCCAAATTTTAGGTCATCTACCAACTCTTTAGAAAGTAGACTCCCCTTCTTGAACTTATATTCACCAATCGCACAATTCCCTACCAAAAATCTTGCTCAAGCCAATGGTGGCATGTATAAATGAGCATCTCAATGAATGAAAAATGTTGCTAGTGATAACTGATAAGGGTATGAGATTGAAGAAACGATTTCTGAATTTAAGAGGTATTAAGAGATACATTTGTTAAGGCATATGCATTATTTCTCCTTTCTTGTTTTTTTTTTTTTTTCTATTTTCTTTCCTCCAACTATTTAATTTTTGACACGTACACTAACACTTCGCACCATTCTCCTTGATGTGAATAGCAAAGTCAGCCTTTTCTCTAGCCTGCGGGCAAGTTTTGGTGAGACGAAGATGGCAATACCAAGCGTATTGCATAGGATTTAATCTTCATAATTGCTGATATTGATATGTATCATGTGTTCATATCAACTGACATTGGACATCTGGTGACCTGAAAAATTGCTGACTATTACAATGCATAGTTCAATCCGTCGAGGTACAGATGAAAGTTTACTATGTGCAACGTTGAAAATTACGAGACTGTGTAGTATGTACCTCAGTAGTGACATGTCCGAGCAAAAAGACAGTTCCAAGCTTGTTAAAATGCGGATCCACCACCCTTTGTCTTTCCGAGCATTACGTCCTTCGCCTCATTTATTTTGGATGCAAGATAATGACTGCCACCTGCATCGGGATGGTTTGCCACCATTACCTTTCTATGTGCTTCCTTCACCTTGTCTGGAGTAGCATTTTCCCTATTCATCCACAGAACATCTTAACTTTAGATGACTTCGTAACAAAAACAGGCCTTTATTATCTCCTTTAGTTAAAACTGTGAGTGTCTGTGAGTGAATGCGTGTGCGGGGACCGGAACAGAGTGAACATAGGGTAATCAATTAGAATGACAACTCAGACTTTACAATATGGTTTTGGCCAATGCTCACGTAGAAGGGTTGAACTTTCACTTATCTGCTTCAAGCAATCCCCATAAGTCCTTGATTTTTTTCAAAGTAGATGCACATGGCATTCATCTCATGGGGCCAACGCAGTGTCCTCTTTCAACGGATGTACAGAAGCACGGGAGAAAGTTAAAGGCCTCAGGTACGAGGTCAGTATCACAGTAATAGATGGGTGCTTAAAGATCAAAGCAAAGCTCAAAATTTAAAAGCTGCCTCTTATGCGCTTTGACCAATAAATATTAGTTCGTTGTATCACTAGAAGTCACAAGTTTTTATCCCCAAAAAAAGGATGTTACAGAATAATAACCTTCAACGGTCATGGTTACAAATAACTCGCCTTAGGACTTCCCCCATCATTATTTTGAAATATAAAAGCAGTAAGACACGGTGAATAACATCGTTTGATATTTTAAGCATCATAATATTATTGATTCACACATATACTACTACAACAAAGGCAAATATTCTCAATGAGCAATGCTTAAAATTTGTGAGCTGTTGCTTATGAGCCTTGACCATCAAATAGCTGTCCATTGTATCACTAGATGTCACAACATTTTTGTCATTAAAAAAAAAGATACTATTACTCAACAACAGCCTCAAAAGACAAATAAGTTCCATGGGCAAATATAAAAGATGCCATGCATTAACTTTCAGCAACACCGGTTACAAATAGCACACCTCCCTATTTCTTCCCTATCTTTATTTTGAAACCAGCAAGACATGGTGAAAAATGTTACTGTGCACAATGAAATTCGTAAAGTTATCGATTCACTATATGTTGCAACAACACAAGACAAATGCTGGCAAAATAAAGCACGAGACAAATACTCTCAAACAGCAACACTTTCTATATCTAGTGCACTGAATCTTAAAACAATTTGAAAGCATCAATATGATCCGTATCTACTTAGATATTTCACTTCAATATTCATCTTTCACCAATTATCAATGAAATTGATCAACAAATTTATTCTTCCAATTGGATAGAAGGAATCACGTTGGAACAGCTATGACTTGACTTAAAACAGCCATAAGCAATCAATGGATAAAAAAAGAAATTAGCGATGTATCATGTTCACCTGATACCCAAAATTAGAGCTGCTTCTCTTCTTGTCATATTTGGCTGGAAACCACCTTCATAGAATTTACGTGCTCTGGGTTTGGGGGGCCGCGCCTTGAAAGCTTGCCAAGCTTGAATGCCATACCTACCAGCAAGAGCTGCAGCAGCTACAGCAAGGCCAGCTAGAAATGGAGTAGCCTAATATACATTGTAATTTGGCACCGGATAAGTAAACTACCAACGAAATTTAAGTTGACAATAATAATTACAACGTTAACACTTCATTAGATCACAGATACCAGTCCAGCCCATTAACTCGCAATCACTCAACTTATTTAGATGACAGACTACGCATATGACAAGACATAAATGGTTTTGTCACAGTTAATTGTTATGTACTCAGAATGAGTTTTCCAACAACAAATGAGGTTCCACTGGGAGGGCAATATGATTTTTTGTTACAAGGGAGGGATGAAGGCCTTGGAAACAATGAACTGGGAAAGGGGCAGCAATCAAAACCAAAGCCCTTGACATCAAGTTCACCTCTATTTTATAGACTGAGGCTGGGGAAATATGAGCAATCAGTTCACTGGTTGACAGAATTTATACATTGATTCCAGATGGTGATGGTGCTGATACCATAACTGCATGTAGTCCATTAATTTCACACATAAATTTCTAAGAATTCGGGGTACACTAGTGTTGATACCGAACAAAAATGCCGGCAACGAGGGTAAAGTGACAAAAGTAAATATTACGAATACAGAAACAAACACCCGGTGCTTAACAATACAGCTTCCATTCAGAACTTGTAAGAAATGCTTCTGCTGCTGACTAAATAAGAAATTGGACAAAGTGGGATTAGAAACAGATTTTACAGACTAACCTTGGGCGGCCCCCTTGTTTTCTCTGCCACTTTATGATTAATCTTTTTTTTTCCCCTTGCCAGCCACTTTATGATTAATCTATCTATAGAAAACCAGGTTTTACAGACTAAGGATACTTCGACATATTCATTTCAATATAAATAAAACAGACGATTAGATCACAGCACTGTCTAGAAGCAACTCGATCCCCGATCGTTAGAAAGAGGGGATTGATTGCATAATACAAGAGTCAGTTTGCTAAGATAAACCAACATTCACGAAAGTTTGAAAGATAAATTTGGGCAAAACAAGACCACAACGGATTCAATTCAACATGGGCGATGAATTGAAACAGAATAAACGTCACCAAAAATTGGCAAAGCTCTAAATTCATGTTTTGATCAAAACTTCAAACTCAGTGCGCAATGTAGCTGGAAAAATCTTACAATTTAAAATTGGTAATGACTGGGTACGGATAATAGAAATTTTAACTCCAATTTTCAAATGAAAAGGAAAAATCGGCACGATTCGGGAAGCGAAGAGCTTGATAATTAGCTCACCATCGTTACAGAACCTTAAGGACTGGTAACAATCTACGGGATTGCATTCAGCACTTCTGGATGCTTCTAACACTTTGAAGTGTGAGACCCGAGACAAGTTCTCAAGTTTATTCAAATTCGAGCAACCAATTACAGTTGCAGGTTGCGGTATCACGGTTAGCGTTCTTGCAACTTATATATATTTTTCTTTTTCTTTTTTACTGGAAATTTATTTTTTATTTTTCATTATATGAAATAAAGTAAAAAGTTGCTCTCTATATTTTTATTATCACAATAAATGATAGAAAGCACAAAACACATCGTATCTTGAAATAAAATGTTAAACATATTTTTAAAATAAATTGTTAATTACAATTTTTTTACTCTATCAATATCTAAATTTCAATTTTCAAATTACGCAAAAAATAATACAACCTCCAGTTTTTAATATAAGAACTCATTTAACTTTTATTTTGGTTTTAAATATAAAACCTCGATTCATTTTATCTCTCATATTTCTTTATTTTTTTCTCAAAGGAATCCTTGTAATAATAGTAATCCTAGCCAATACAGTTGATTAACAAGAATATTTTAGGAAAAACAACACCTATTTATTATAAATAACAAACTAAAATAATTTTCTTAATCCATTCAAATTAGTCAACTAGCTCTTATATTAAAAATACGATTTAGTATGGGAAAACCATATTGGAGGTACCTATACTTTCTCTCAATTTTTAATTTGGTACCTATGTGTTTTTTCCCTTTAATTAAACATTTAATTTTATCTTTTTAGCAACATTAGCTCTTATAACTTTGTTCTATTGATATTTTTAGTCTCTACATAAGGATTAATGATGTTAATAGAGGAAAAATAAAGATTTAGTTAAGAACAAAAAACACATAGGTACCAAATTAAAAATTGAAAAAAAGTATAGTACCTCCAATATAGTTTTCCCATTTAGTATTTCAAGAGAAAATAATAAAATATAAACTGTTAAAATCAAATCCAGAGTAAAAAAAAAATCTACCAACTACACAAATTTTCTTTTTTGCAAAAGCTTGGGAAAAAAAATCATTTTTGATTTCCAACAAGAGCAAGATTAGGCGGTGTTTGGCAATTGCTCCAAAAGTGCTTCTGACTCCCAAACCATGGTTTGGGGAGGCTGATTGCCAAACACCCTTTTTTTTTTAACCATGGTTTCAGCACCCTTGGTTTTGGCCAGCTAAATCATGGTTTTCGAATAAGCTGAAAATTCTTGCTTTTGAAGAATGAAAATATGGTCGTTGGAGTAATAATTACTCCTGTCAAAGGCTCCAATGGTGAAAATGCATGAAAATTACTCTGCCTCTTCTCCCATTTTGCCCGTTCTTCCAGTGTCGTCGCCCCTTCTGAAATTCTAAAAATTTGTTGCCACCAGTGAGATCGTTTACCCCTTAGGAATTTCAGTGCTGGTGAGGTGTTTCTGGGCTCCCAATAGTGAAAAACCAAGAACACACTCTGCCAACAATGGATTTTCACCAAGAACACATTAGCATATCATTCCTTTACTGTCGCCCCTTCTGAAACTCAATAGATCTTCTTGCCACTGGTGAGATAGTTGAGCCTGCGAATTTCGATGCTGGTGAGGTTACTTGACTTGCCAAAAGAAGATCACACATTGGGTTGCCCGATCCATCCACAGATTTCTGATATCTTTGGTTTTCAGTTCGTCCGGTTGTCGGTTGCTCAGGTCGCCGTGTTTGGTTCCGTCAGTTAGATCCAGCATTTTAGGTAGAGCTCGTGGGTGCTTGTGCTGCTCAAATTGTTCTTATTTTTTTATCTTATGGATGTTTCGTGGTTGTGCTTTTAGAGACAAAACACTTGAATACTCTTTTCATTCTGAGGGGCTTCTCCATTTATGAGCTCGTGGATTGCTACCTGCGTATAATTATGAAGTTCAATATTTCTTTTTCTATCTTCACCCTACTCTTGCTCCATTAAACCTTTTTAGTTTCTATTTGTTTTTTTCTAAGATCAACACATGGTATACTGTGTAGGTTAGGCTGTTTATTTAGGTCCTGGAGAAAGATATAATAGGTTCTTGTATTAAGGGCTAGACCTTCTCTTGCTTAGGCATGAAGTGATAAGGGATTGTATTTGCCTATTTGGGGTTGCTTTGTTGAATGTACTCTATCCATGTGATTGATCTAGCTTATCATTGATGATCAAAAGGTGGTAAGACAACTGGAAGCCTAGATTTTGAGGTGGAAAATTTATCTTTTGACAAATCAATGGGCAAATTTGATTGATATGAATATGCATATTGAGGCTTTTGAGGTTTTCAGGAAGGTTGTGGAGAGTTAAATTCAGTTACAAATCACTTGCATGGTTAGGAGCCATACTGGAAGGAATCTTATTTATTCAAGGAATTAGCTGGGAGAATGTGGTCTAAATACAGTGAAGATTTCCTATCTTCATTTGGAATAATGATCATGGATTTTTAATGGAACAAGTAGTCAATTAGATTGATTTCTGTCTTGAAATATTCTCATTGTGAATTTGGATATTGGAGAGATATATGTTTTACGTGTAGTGTTTTGAGTTTGTAATTGAGAATAAAAAATCTTTCATTTTATTCGAGAAGTATCTTTTGTGGACTTTTGGAATGAAGTATGGTGTCATTTAAAGTCTTTCCGGAACTTGTCTTGGGGTTCTTGGCTAGTTTATGAAGTGCTATTATGAACCTTGTAGCAAATGGAATTTATGGAGATTTATTTATCCGTCTAGCACATTTAATTACTAGGTTATTTTATTCTTTCTCTAATGTCTTAGAAATGGTTAATTGAAACTCTTGGCTAGTCTCTTTACTTTGTATATTAAGTTATGCTTTTGTGTTATTCTTTTGATATTAAACATGCCTTTCTTGTTGCATTATTAATGAGACCTCATTTTGCTGGAAAAAAGAAAGTCATTATTTGTGATTTATTGGAGACAAAGGATCTGTTATTTTGACCTAAATGTTATATTTCATTTAACTTGACATGAATGGCATAGAACGTGCGACTATACTTGTTAAATACTATACCTGTTATATCATATCTCCTGAACTGAATGGCATGCTTTTTGGGTTAAACTTGTGATGACTGAAGTGTTGTAATTGGTCTATAGCATAATAAGTAAAGATAAGGTCAAAGCTTCGTGAGATATAAGAACCACAAAGGTTTTTATTAACTTGTGCATTGAAGAAATTGAAAAAAAAGCGGAGAAGAAAAGGAGCCAGCTTGAAAAAGCCTGCTTGGGTAAGTCTTGGGGACAACTTCACTACAACGACTCAGAGAGTCTATACAAAAA
>NW_021637838.1:0-97795 GCF_004799145.2 Neltuma alba | reverse complement strand
AATTCATATTCTAAGACCTGATTTTAATAGCAATTTGTTAATTCAAGCATCTAGATTACAATTTTATAATTTTCAGGGTTTTTATGTGCGGTATATTTTGTTTTTCCACCATCTCTTCCTGTGTCCCCTTTCACTCCATCTTTTCAACAAAAACAAAAAAGCCACTCCATAGCAGTAGATTCTCATCTTTAATATAAGTGCTTTTAAGTCATTTAATAATAACAATATTAATACGAAAAATACAAATATTGAAATTTTACATGTTATAATAAATTATTTTAAATGATAATATTTATTGCAAGAAAAGATCATTTACTATTAAAATCAAACTAAAATATTCTATAAAATAAAAAAAATAAAAAAAAGCACAGATGACAAATGCTAGCTAGGCCCTATTTGTGTTAAACCCATTTAGATCCATTGAGCTAAACCCAAAGATATGGCATTGGCGATGATGATGCTTCTTTTGAAGCTTCTTGCTCTTCTTTATTTCAAGTTAGGTATGATTTAAGAAGTTAAAATTAAAATAATTAAAATTATTCTTATTCGATTACATGATAAAGATACCAACTTTCAAAGACTAAAAACTAAAATGATTGGTTGGGCTTAAGTGAAATAAGTTTGATTTAAATAAAATGTTAAGCTAAAATATCATAGATAGTTGAAAGAATTATGTCAAAAGAGTTTTTAATTTAAATTCGATAAATCTAAATTAGCTGTTAGTTTGGAATCCCAAATAGTTATTAAGAAAATTACATTCCTCAATATTGCAGTAGTTATTCAGAAAGGACTTTGAAATTACGTGTTCAGCTCGGCAAGTGAAGCACTTTACTAGGATATTCTGTGCGAATGCTCATACTGAATCTGTTTTTTTTTTTTTTAAAATACTCCTGATTTTAACATAAGACCTATTTAATTAAACTAAAAATTAGGTAAGTAAGTTAGTTAATTATAAGAAATATGACATGTTTTCTAAAACACCATAATCATCTTCCTTAATATCTCTCTCCTTTTTCTACTTGATTATAGCTGAAAGGAGTATTCATAGGGATAATTAGAAAAAAAAGATAAATATGAGAAATAAATCTTATATTTATAACCAAAATAACTCAATAATTAGGTCTTATCTTAAGGACTTGTGACAGTAGGCTTTTTTCTTGCTTTTGTTTTGTTTGTTTTTAGCTATTGCAACTTACTATCCTATTTATAAGGTATTTTAATGTATTTCATATAGATAAAAAAACTTTAAATTGCATTAATTTTTATAAAATATAGCAACTTTTTAATTTTACACCTATTTAATATATACCTATTTAAAAAAGTAACTATCTACAAAGTTTAAAAATAAAAAATAGTAATTTATATTAAAAATTTAATGAAGTGATTTATAAATAAAAACAAGAAAAATTTTCTCTCTTTACCTTATAAATAAGACTAGAAAAGCATGTGAGAGTGACTGTAGTTTTAATCAAAATAAAAGTCAAAATATATATTTAGTCTCCTAAGCTAAGGGTACATTAAATTTCAGTTTAATTTTAAGTTTATCAAGAGTGTTTTCACTTTTTTAATCTTAACATCATTAGTCTCATTTAATGAAAAATTTTGGCTTGATAAATTTAAATGGTAACTTTGCAATTAACTGTTGTCACAACATATTCTAAATTTTTTAATATAATATTTTTATGTTTAGTGCATGTTTTATTAGTATTTAATGGTAGAGCCACAATTTAAATGAGTTGAATCAGTATTTTTTATTAGATGAGATTAACATCGTCAAAATTAAGATCAAAATACACTTTATAAGTTTAAGAAAGTAGATTGAAACTTGATATAAATTTAAAAAACTAAACATATACTTTAGCTTAAGATAAATATTGACTCAGACACTAACGGTCTATAAAAGAATTGTCTTTTTGTATGCTTGGACATAATAACGTGAAATTTCATTCTCGAAAAATTACAAAGTTTGGTTATTTATTGTATGTTTTTCCTTGAATCATTTGGTCTTTTGGATGATAACTCCAAAGACTGAATGTTATTTTAAGAAAAATACTTACACGTAGAAAATTTGATTCAAGTTCCTGAATTAATAGACAAATAAAAATAAGCTTGTTGGATGTAAATATGCCAGCTGAGTGAGTAAAGTCACTTTCACATGCTTTTCGCTAAAAAAAAAAGTCACTTTCACACGTAATTTTTTTTTAAAAAAATTTCAATGGTTAAAGATCTTGAAACGTGTGTGTGTATATATATATTTTTGCAAATTTGAGGAACTTTTATTTTATTAATTTTCAAAGATATGGTTGGTTGTCATTCACCCCATTTTCATACACTTTTTCGGGGGACAAATCGGGAATGAGCAGAAAATAAAGAAAAAGAATTCTACCAATGAAAATGAAAGAAAAGAAGTAACATTTGTTATGTAAAGAATAAGAAGTTGGAGGGGCAAGTTTCTGTTTGATTGGCTGAAAATATTGAGTTCATGCGAAGGCAAAAAAAGAGTAAATTGTTGTGATACTATAGAATAAAGATAATAAAATAAATAGTAACAGTAAAATATAAATAAAATAAGGGTTAATATAATAGTTGATTCTTCTAATTTTGATTCATTTTGGTATTAGTCCTTAAAACTTTCAGACTTTTAAGGGGTGTTTGGCAATTGGCCAAAACCATAGTTTGGTCAAAAATTTGCTAAACAAGAAGAAAAATCAACAAAACAGTTTTGGGCTCAAAACCATAGTTTCAGAAAAAATGAATTCATTATGCTTCTGGCTCATATTAAAGAATATGATTGTGCCTATCAAAATAGATCCTAATGGTAATATAACTTTAATACCCCTCAATTATTTTTTTATAAATATATTTAATCTTATGTTTTATAAATATATACACATATTATTTATTTATTAATTACATTATCTTATATATTATTATTATATTGGTAAAAAATATATTATTAAAAATTTTATTCTTCAAATTAAAATATATTATAAAATTATCTTTTATGTAATTATCATATTAACTTATACCTTTATTAGTAATTTGTATATATAAAAAGTGCTTCTGATAACAACTATCCAAACGCTCTCATTTTATCAGAATTACTTTTTAACAAAATCTATTTTTCATAAAATCTATCCTCCAAATCATAATTTGGTTTTATTCAAACACCTTGTTAGTCTGCTAGCAAACGTTAGTCCCTGATTTTTTCAAAAAAAAAGGCTATTAAGTTTTGCTGACATGTCATAAATGGTGTTAGCTTGGATCACGTGACTTGGGACTTAACAACATGACCTACGCACGGCATGATGAGCTGACATGGACATATAGTTAAAGGGACAATTTAAAAAAAAAAGAAAAAAAAGAAAAGAGCTCCTTCATGTTACGACCATCGTGATCACTGGCATGGCCGAATGAGTAGTTCTCATGGGCGGAGCCATCCCGGCGGTGCTGACATTCTATTGGCGAATGAAGATGCCGGAGACAGGTCGTTACACTGCTCACATAGATGGAAACACAAAGCAAGTGGCTACGGATATGGCCAGAGTTTTGGACATTGAAATCCAAGCCGAGCAAGAAAGGTTGAGTCAGAAGAAATATACTGGTGTAGAATTTTTAATCTAATTTATTGATGATTTCTTTGTTGAAGATTTTTTGCAATGACAACAGAACATAGACATCAAATATATTCGTTTGTTGATGGTCATACTAGGAGAAACTTGTCATTGGTGGTCACAAGAAATTCATGAACAAAAATAATTGAGTCAATAAAGTTGTAAGATTACCAAAAAAAGAAGTTAATTTTAGAAAAATCGTTCCACAAAATTTGCACTTAACATATTTAATCTATGCACTTGGTGGAGAAGTCATAAAGCTTGGTATTAGATTCTTAACTTATTGCTTTCTAGTTTCCTCAGTAAAAGCATGGTGTTTACCTCTGTTTTTTGTTAAAAGAACAGAGGTAAACAGAGTATTCTTGGACATTAGTTAATATGCCTTAATATGTTTCCCTCTTCTTGTTTTTGAATGTGATTCTGCGTGCTCTATCATGTTGTCTTCTTGCATATTCTTTCATAAGCATGGGAACACATTTTTTCACTGTACCCTATTCTTTGCAAATACTAGTGAGTTGTGTAAATTTCTGGGTACAAGTTCTTCACTCGGCGGCCGCCGGCAAGCCCACTGCTTTGTTGACGTCTGGCGATGGCCACATCACTCTTCGTGTTGACGTGGGTCCTCCTCCTCTAACCTAGCCCCTTCCTCTTTTCTTAGTCAGTCTTCAGCGTCATTTTTTAGGTCTTTCTTTCAAATTTGTCATGTTTGTGCGACCAAGGCTCGTTTTTTATTATTATTTTTCCTTTAACTATGTGTCCAAGTCAGCTTGTCATTCCGCGTAATGAGATCATCAAAACCCACCTTATCGGCTCATCCGAACTGACACCGTTTCTACCATTTCAGCAAAACCTATCAGTTAGGGATTAATGTTGTTTAGATTAAATTCTAAGAACCAAAATCATAAATTTAAAATTTTAAGAATCAATATCAAAATGAGTTTAAATTTGAACGACTTAAAATTATATTAATAAAATTGTATAACAAAAAATAAAATAAATTTATTTAGGACCAAAAATTTTATTTTTTATTCAACATTTTTCAACTTGCCTGCCTTATTAAGATAGTAGAAAACTACAAGTTTTGCTAGGTAAGTTTGAAAAAAAAAGAAAAAGGAACAAATTCCTCTATAACATTACTTTAAACATGTCACTATTTTTAAGGGGTTAGTGAGTATAATACTAGCCCCGTATTTAATATAAAAAGCAATTTAATGGATTAGTGAGCATTGTAATCGTACATAATTCTAATTAATATACATGATTAGTGAGAATATTTTGAAAAAAATAAAACCTATTTATTACAAATAATAAATTTAACCAATTTTCTTAATCTATTTAAATAAGTCAACTAGCGAGGTCTCGAATTCGAGCCTTAACGTATGCAGAAATTTCCATTGGGAGACTCACCCACCACAGCCAGGTGCGCAATGCAGGTCGGATCCAGATGTAATCGGAGCAAAGCTCCGGTGAACTAGATGGCCAACCAAAAAAAAATAAATAAGTCAACTAGCTCTTATATTAAGGATGAGAATTATTTTTTTTTGTTGATGAATCAACAAAATAGGCTTTTTTAAGCTAAAAAAATATACTTTTGGATTTTTCCTAGTTTGAAACTAAATTAATCGAAACCATCGTTATGATTATCACTTTCATTCGAATTTATTCTCATTTGAGGGAAGACCCAAAAGGGTATTCATTAGTCAAAGATTTAATCTCTCTTCCCCACGAAAAAGCGTATTCATTACTCAAAGATTTAATCTCTCTTCCCCACGAAAAGCATAGTCTTTTCAGGAAATCAAAACAGCCTAATTAATAAGGTCCCTTGATAGAATGTTGCCTTTTGGCAATGCTTCATGACTTGGGGCACACGCAAAACCCAACTCTCTTATATATGACGAACTTTATTTGAAAACCTTGGAAGCAGGATTTCACAATTTTGGAAGCATATATTATCTTCAAAACTTTGATATTTAGAGTTTATTTGGGCAAAAAAAAAAAAACAAGCAAAGCATACAACATTTTGCTATAGAGTTCATCTAATGAATATATAGTTTCATGTGAAAACTTGACAGCAGCGAACAAAAAGCCACGCTAGAAGAAATAATAATAATATTATAAAACACATCAGCCTCTCAAACTCAAGCAAACAATGCACTTAATAAACAATGAAGGGGTTTCTTGACAAGGTAGAAAACTCAAAAAGAAAAAAATGAAAAGAGAAAAAGAAAAGAAAAAGGTTATAAACAACAAATATGAGACCCCATCAAATTATAATATCCCCAGTCAAGTATTCATTGCTTCTTCATGTTCAGGAAACTAAGCAGTGGTCTCTTTGGAACGGGAATGAACTTGACAACCCAACCAATAGGCCAAGAAATAGCTGCAATTAGAATGCATGCACCCCATTGCCCCCAATCCAATCTCTTAGTATCTGCAAATTTCTTTAGAAACTCCACCATCAACACCTGAAGCACAATGGTTATCCCTATGATTCCCAGAAACAATCTGTTCTTGTGAATCCCTTGGAACACATTCTTCTTCTCCAACTTCCTTGCATTAAACTCATTGAACACTTGGCATAACACAAATGAGTTGAAAATCAAAGTGTCATTTACCCTTGAACTCACCCCAAATATGGCCTCACCCTTGAACTGTAAGGTCAATAGAATTGTGAGCTGGTATAAAGCTTGGGCTAAGAGATTTCTCCACATGATGTTGGTGATGAGAGGCTCAGTTCTACCCACTGGGGGTTTGTCCAATAAATCCCTTGTAGGCTTCTCTGTTGCTAAAGCGAGAGCACCCAACGTATCCATTATTAGGTTCACCCACAATAGCTGGACTGCAGTTAATGGCACTTCTCCTGCTGATACTGTAGCCACAAAGTTAATTGCAAGAGCTGCAACATTTACTGTAAGCTGAAATTGAATGAACTTTTGGATGTTGTTATAAACACATCTTCCCCATTTAAGAACTGTGGCAATTGAGGCGAAATTATCATCCAAGATAACAATGTCAGAGCTTTCCTTTGCAACTTCAGTGCCTTGAATCCCCATGGAAAGTCCTATATCAGCTTCCTTTAATGCCGGAGCATCATTGGTGCCATCTCCTGTGACTGCAACCACATGGCCTTTCTGTTTGAGGCATTGAACCATAAGGAGCTTGTCAAAGGGAGAGGATCTCGCCATCACACAAATTTTCTCCACTCTATTGAGTCTTTCCTCAATGGACAAGTTTCGAAACACCTCACCTTCGATGACTGCTTCTGATGTGTCTTGATTAGGCTGGAGGATGCCACATTCTGTGGCTATGGCTTTGGCTGTGAAAACATTGTCTCCTGTGATCATTTTGACACTGACTCCAGCTTGTTGGCAATCGTTTACGGCCTTCTTGACACCTAGACGACATGGATCCTTAATACCAACAAGTCCTAAGAGGGTGAGCCCTTCTTTTCTTACCTTTTTGCTTCCTGCATCATCTTCTTTAGCTACTTCTGTATGTGCAAAAGCAATACACCTAAGACTGCTAGCTGCCATTCCTTGAATGATGTGCTCAAACACCAACTTTTTGTCGTCATCAAGATCCTTTATATTGCCAGAAGCATCATCGTAGTACTTTGAACACAGCCTCAGCACCATCTCTGCTGCTCCTTTCCAATGCACATGGATTTTGTTGTTTCCTTTCCTTTTAATCGAAACCCCACTTCTTTTCTTTTTTGAATTGAAGGCTTCCACATGAAGGATGGTAGAACTTTGTGTCAATTCGTCCATGTTCATGCCCAAATCAAGAACAGCCCATGAAAGAATGGCCTTTTCCGTTGGACTACCTGAAAATTCATATTCAGAATTTTTTGTTTTAGACTTGTAAACACTACCTGTGGTGTTAAGGGCAACCCCTTCTTTGATTAGTTGTAGGACATCCGAATGAACTGATGATTGATGAGGTTCCTCTTCCACAGGTTGTTGTCCAAGCCAGAACTTCGTCACTTTCATCTCATTAAGCGTGAGTGTGCCAGTCTTATCAGTACAAATGGTTGTGGCTGACCCCATTGTCTCGCAGGCAGAGAGCTTCCTCACCATAGCCATATCAGCCATCATCTTCTTCATGGAATAAGCAAGCGTCAATGTCACAGCCAAAGGAAGCCCTTCTGGAATCGCGACCACGACAATAGTAACAGCAGCGGCGACAATTCCCACAACTCCATTCATTATGTCATCAAACTTAGTGCTGCTTCCCTTGAACTCCTTATTCCCATGCTCATCAGTTGTGTTGCCTGTGAAGTAGCGAACCAACATAACAACAAGAACAAGAAGAGCCACTGCCAAGCCAACCTTGCCAATAGCAGAAGTAAGCTTATTGAGGCGTTCTTGCAGAGGAGTTTCTTCATTGTTGTCTCTGCTTATGGAACCCATCATTTGACCCCATGTTGTGTTCGTACCAACGGAAGTGACGAGCATCTTGGCAAAACCGTCAGCCACCTTAGTCCCAGAAAACAAAAATGGGTTTTTGTCGCCGTTAATCTCTACGTGGTCGCTCTCACCTGTCATGCTAGACTCATCAACTTGCAGAGAATGGCCTTCCAGGAACAAGCCATCAGCAGGAACTTGGTCTCCGATCTTCAGCCAAACGACATCACCCACCACGATGTCGTATATGGAAACTTGTTGCCGGCGACCACTTCGTACAACATCTACTAGGATGTTATTGCTAACCTGGGACAGCTTGTCGAACTGTCTGCTCTGTCTGAAGTTACTGATGGAAGATACAGCAATGACGAGATAAACAGCAATGAAGATGCTTCCACCTTCGTACCAGCCTTCTTTAATTCCATTCTCTTTGATGCCGAAGCCAAGAGACAGAGCAGCACAAACCAAGAGAATGAGAATGGTGGGGTCCTTGAAGCCTTCAATCACAAAATGAAAGAAACCTCTCGTAGGTGGTTTGGGATAGGTGTTAGAACCAAAGGCGTCGCGCCGTCGCTTGACGTCATTAGGATCATCATCATCACCACCTGGGACTCCATGATCTATGTCGGCTTTCAGAGCAGAGACCACGCCGTGAACCCCACCAAGATTTTGCAGGGTCTCTTCATTTTTCTCCTTCACGAGACTGGTGAGAGTTGTTTGGCTAACACTGAAGGAATGATCTGTATCTAAATCGATAACAGTGTAGGAGGAAGATGGTGATAACTTAGACCTATTGTTGCTCTTGGTGAGAGGCACTGTGGATTCGAAGTGAGACAAGAGGGCTCTGGAACAATAAATTGTAACAAAAGCAGAATGCCATTTTTTGTTCGGTTTGCTAAGATTGTGAGGGACATTGAATAGCGTCTGTATACGCTCCAAATTGGTGACGAAGGGCATAGACATGTTTGCTTTGAAAGCAAGAAACTCAGAATATGAAATATATATATATATATATATATATATATAGATATGAATGAAGGATTATGAAGATTGTGAACACGCAGTGAGCTAAAGAACGGAAAGCTTAAGAAGACATATCAAAACTGCCTGAGCGATGGATTCGAGAGTATGGAGTTTCTGTGACTGAAGAATATATATATATATATATATATATATGGAGAGAGAGAGGAAGAGGGAAAGGGAGAGGGGAATGCGTAGGCGGAGGACCAGAGGAAAGGAAAGAGGTTTCTATGGAAACCAGACGCATGGGACGCGGAAACTTACTCAGTTCATTGGGCATTTCCTTTTCAATTTGACGAGAAAAAGCTGGAGGGTTCGCTGAAATGGGCTTTTTTATATAGTATAATGATGCTTGGGAGTTGGGATCCAGTTGACTTCAAGCCCAAGTAAACGAGTAGGGAATAAAAATTATTAGTATTTATTATCCAACTTTTCCTAATTGTGATTATTACCTAATTCTAGTTCACTAATGATTCTTCAGGTCTAAATTAATTGTGTGATTAATGATTTATATGTAAAATAATTAATGGACGAAAATAGTCCATTGAAATCTGGAAACAAAAAAACTAAATACAACACGGTCATAACGATTTATGTTTAAAAATATATCCAAACATCCACCATCCATTTTCACCTTGCACGTTTCCGTAAATAAAATGAAAGTTTAACTTGTATTTTGATGACATACTCGTTAAATTACTGTACGCGTTGTGTGATATATGCTCATTGATTTTAAATTTACAAGCTTTTTCCCCACCACCTAACATGTATTTAGTATTTATTAACTCCAGATTTTAATATAATAGCTCCTTTGACTTTTATTTTGGTCCTAAATATAAAACTCTAATTTACTTTATCTTTCATATTTATCTATTTTTTAAGATAGTCTTTGTAATAATGATAGTTTTAATTTATGCATTTCATGCTTTAACACGTGCGTTGTCAAAAAAGGCAAAAAAGAGAATTAGAACCGCGCACTAAGACGCATTGAAGATTCATAGAAATGAGAGTATTACTTGAGAACAATGGTTTTGTATCGGCGAAGTGTAGTTTTAATTCTTTAATTTTATCATGATTTTATTTTTAGTTTCTTAATTTTAAGGGCGAGCAAATTATTTATATTTTGTTTTTCTAATATTTCTTACTGTATCCCCTTCCCATCTTCTCCAAAAAAAAAAAAAATCCCACTTCATAGTGGTGGAGTCTCATCTGTGTTAGTTTAAGTGATGTTAGTCACATTGAACTCTTGAATATAAGTGTTTGAAAGTGGTTTAATCCTAACAATATTAATACAAAAAATACAAACATTAAAATTTTAAATGTTAATAAAATATTTTTAATTACTAATATATTATGTTTAATTTTTAAATGATAATATTTATTGCAAAAAATATCATTTACTAACAGTCAGAAGATTCTAATCAGACTAAAATATTCTATAAAATTAACAACAACAAAAATGCACAGATGACAAATGCTAGCGAGTGTCTATCTGTGCTAAACCCATTTAGATCCAATGAGCCAAACCCAAACGCATGGCATCGGCGATGATGATGCTTCTTTTACAGATTCTTGTTCTTTTCTATATTTCATGCTAGGTATGATTTAAGAAAATAAAAATTAAAATAACTAAAATTATTCTTATTCAGTCATATGATAAAGATACCAACTTTCAGAAGACAACTAAAAGGATTGGTTGGGTTTAAGTGACATGAGTGTAATATTAAATCAAATGGTAAGTTATAATATCATAGATAGTTGAACGAATTATGTTAAAGAGTTATTTTTATTTAAATTCGATAATGTTTAAATCTAAATCAGCTGTTAGTTTTTTTAAACCAGTAAATTAGCTGTTAGTTTGAAATCCCAAATAGTTATTAAGAAAATTACATTCCTCAATATTGCAGTAGTTAATCAGAAAGGACTTTGAAATTACGTGTTAAGTTTTGTAAGTGATTACACATAGCTTTACTAGAATTTTGTGTGCGAAAGCTCATATTGAATCTTGGAAAAATTCCAAAAAAAGTCCTTGGAATATAGGAAATTCTAGGTTGGGTCCTGGAATTTCGAAAATGACAGAAAGGGTCAGTAACTCAATGTGTCATTTGTAAAATCAAGAAGAATTGACAACTTTACCCTCATTTGTATTCATTCACTACAATGATTTAAGGAATCACTATAAGGATTTAGGCGTTACCTAGATTCGTGTAGCGAATAACTACTCACTTTTTCATAGTCAGGTGTCTTGTTATTAATTACAACTAATTTTGTAATCACTAAAACAATGTAAGCATTACCTAAATTCGTGTAGAGAATAACTACTCACTTTTTCATAGTCAAGTACCTTATTCTTAACTACAACTAATCTTGTAATCACTAGAACAATGTAAGCATTACCTAGATTTGTTTAGAGAATAACTATTCACTTTTGCTTAGCCAGGGGTAAAATCGTCAATTCGTCTTAATTTCACAAATAACAGATTGGGTTAATGACCATTTTTGTCATTTTCGAAATTTCAGGACCCAATATGGAATTTCCTATATTCCAAGGGCTTTTTCTAGATTTTTCCCTTGAATCTTTGATTTTATTTTATTTTTTAAATTTTGTGCAGCACACAAGAGTGACTGTAGTTTTAATCAAAGTGAAGGTTAAAACATATGTTTGGTCTTTAAAGTTACATTAAATTTCAGTTTAATTTTGAGTTTATTAAGTGTGTTTTTACTTCTTTAATCTTCACATCATTAGCTAGCCTCATTTAATGAAAAATTTTGACTTGATAAATTTAAATGGTGACAATGCAATTAATTGTTGTCATAACATATTTTAAATTTTAAGTTTTTAATATAATATTTTATATTTATTGCATGTTTTCCCTTGAATGTTTTGGTCTTTTGAATAATAACTCCAAAGAGTGAATCTTATTTTAAGAAAAATACTTACATGGCATTCAGAAAATTTGATTCAAGTTCCTTAATTAATTGTCAAATATATATAATAAGATTGTTGGGTGTGTAAATATGCCAACGGAGTGAGTAAAGTCATTTTCAAATATTTTTTTTTTAATTTCAACGGTTAAAGATTTTAAAACACACACAGATATATATATATATATATATATATATATTGCAAATTTGAGGAAGTTTCTTGTCGTTAATTTCAAACAAAGAGCCCGGTTGGTTGTCATTCACCCCATTTATATCCGCCTTTTTCGGTTTACACATTATAAATGAGCACAAAATAAAGAAAAAGAATTCTACCAAATCAAAATGACAGAAAATAGGTAACATTTGGTCTGTAAAGAATAAAAAGTTTGAGGGGTAAGTTTCTGTTTGATTGGTTGAAAATACTGAGTTCATGCGAAGAAAAAGAAGACGAAATTTTTTTGATACCCATAGAATAAAGATAATAAAATAGATACTCACAGTGAAATATAAATAGAATAATAATATAGATAATTTTAATCTTATAACAAAAAATAAAATAAATTTATTTAGTACAAAAAATTTTATTTTTTATTTAACATTTTTTAACTTGCCCATCTTATTAATGGGGTGTTTGGTAAGATGAAAAATTGCTTTTTAGAAGTTTTGATATTCCAAACATGTCTTGGGCAATGTGAAACAAGAGTTAGATGATTGTTTTGATATTCATGTTTGTTTTGATTATCTTTTCCTTCAATATCGAGCTTTTACAGCAAAAGCATGATATATCGGATGTTTGAAAGCACTCAAAAATACTTCTTAGAAGTATTTTTTTCACAAAACAAGACAAATTCCTTTACACATTTATTTCGTATACCATAAAAATATTTTTAAAACCATGATTTTATTTTTACCCAAACACCGTCATAGTCAAAGGCCAAAAACTTGAGCTTTTCAGGTTTTGAGGTGGAGAGAAAAAAATAAATGAGGTTGAAAACAAAAAGAAAGGTATTTAAGTGGATTATATCTTGATCCAATATTTTGATTGTCTTTTAGTAATAATTTAATGTTTATAAACACATTCTAAGAAGAAAAAAATTAACCTAACAAAATTTAACAACTTTACATGAAAAATATTTAGGTCAAGTTCTTCACATCTATTTTGTCAAACTCTTAGTGGACATGTGTTCCAAAATCCTCTATAACATCACTTTAACCATGTCACTATTTTTAAGGGATTAGTGAGTGCAATACTTTTTTTTTTAATTAATTAACAAAATCAGCCTTTTTTAGCTGAAAAAAATATACTTTTGAAATTTTCTTTAGTTTGAAAACTTAATTAGCCGAAACTACCGTTATGATTATCACTTTCATTCGAATTTATCCTCATTTTAGGGAAGACCTCAAACTCAAAGGGTATTCAAATTGCTTTTTCGGCCGGAACCTCAAAAGGGTATTCATTATTCAAAGATTTCATACCTCTTCCCCACGAAAAGCATAATCTTTTCAGGAAATCAAAACAACCTAATTAATAAGGTCCCTTAATAAAATATGCCATATTTATTATTATTACCTAACTTATTCATCTTTTTTTATCTAATCATAATAGTTAAATATATTTTATATTAAAAATTGGAGGAATAGCTTGGAATCCCAAATAGTTAAGAAAATTACATCCCTCAATATTGCAGTAGTTAATCAGAAAGGACTTCGAAATTACGTGTTAAGTTTGGTAAGCGATTACACATAGCTTTACGAGAATATTGTGTGCGAGTGCTCATATTGAATCTTTGATTTTATTATTTTTAGAAAAAATAATTCTTTTAATCATTTTACCGCATATCAAAATAGTGCGTCAAGAATTAAAAAAAAAAAACAAAAATCGTACTAATCATGAGCTATTGCAACTTGTTTTTGGAATTTTGTGCAGCAAACAAGAGTGACTGTAGTTTTAATCAAAGTGAAGGTTAAAATATATGTTTAATCTTAAGTATATCTGTTTAATTCAAATATAAATGTTTAGTCTTCTAAACCAAGGTTACATTGAATTTTAGTTTAATCTCAAGTATATCAAGTGTTTTTTTTTAAATAAATTTTCTTAGTCTTAATATAGTAAGTATCACTTAATGAAAAATTTTGACTTGCTAAATTTAAATGATAACTTTGCAATTATCTGGTGCTCTAAATTTTATTTTTAATATAATATTTTCATATTTAGTCCACGTTTTGTTAGTATTTAAATTTGATTTGAATTTAAAAAATTAAACGCACATTTTAGCTTAAAATAAAATAATAGATATTGACTTAGAAATTGATCATCTATAAAAGAATTGTTCTTTATATACTTGGACATAACAATTTGTGTGTGTCATATAATTTTCATAATATGAAATTTCATTATCAAAAAATTAAAAAATTTCACTATTTATTGTATGTTTTTCCTTGAATGTTTTGGTCTTTTGGATGATAACTCCAAAGATCGAACCTTATTTTAAGAAACATACTTACACGGCATTTAGAAAATTTGATTCAAGGTCCTTAATTAGTTGTCAAATAAAAATAAGTTTGAAACATATATATATATATATATATAAACATATATATTGCAAGTTTCTGTTTGATTGGTTGAAAATACTGAGTTCTTGCAAAGAAGTTCACGAAATTTTTTTGATACCCATAGAATAAAGATAATAAAATAGATACTAACAGTAAAGTATAAATAAAATAATAATATAGGTAATTTTAATTGTCTAAAAAATAAATTAATTTAGTTAAAAAATTTATTTTTTATTCAACATTTTTCAACCTGCCAATCCTAGTTTAAAAAACTACAAGTTTTGCTAACATCACTTTATTTTTTTGGGTGATATGCTGACATCACTTTAAACATGCCACTATTTTTAAGGAATTAGTGAGAATGATACTATCTCCGGTACTTAATGAACCTAGTAATTATACATATCAAAAGTTTTATCAAATAATAATTTTAATTAATACATATGATTAGCGAGGGTGTTTTACGAAAAATAATATATATTTATTACAGATAACTAACTTAAATAATTTTCTTAATGTACACAAATTAATCAAATAGTTCTTATATTAAAAATTAGATATAATACTATTTTGTTGATTAATTAACAAAATGGGCTCTTTTTTCAGCTGAAAAGAAATATACTTTTGGATTTTTCTTTAGTTTGAAAACCAAATTAGCCAAAACTACCCTTATGATTATCAATTTCAGTCGAATTTATTCTCCTATAAGGGAAGACCTCGAAGGCTATTCCTTATTTATTTATTTATTTATTTTGGCCAGAACCTGAAAAGGGTATTCATTATTCAAAGATTTCATATCCCTTCCCCACGAAAAGCATAATCTTTTCAGGAAATCAAAACAACCAAATTAATAAGGTCCCTTAATAAAATGTCACCTTTTGACCAAGCCTCCTGCCTTAGCGTACACACAAAACCCAACTCTCTTACATATGACGGCGTTTATTTGAAAACTTTGGAAGCAGGATTTCATAATCTTGGAAGCATATATTATCTTCAAAATTTGATATGTAGAGTTTATTTAAAAAAAACTATAGCAAAGCTTAAAACATTTTGCTATAGAGTTCATCTAATGAATAGTTTCATGTAATGAATGGTTATTTGAAAAGAATGTTATTTGCATCATGCGGAAGCTGAATGCCATGATATTATTACCTCATTGTACTGTACCTCAGTTACATAAGAAAATGCCTATATATACAGTATAAATGAAGAAAATAACTACAAATTAAACAACACAGGGAAAAGAAGCTGAATCTACGTTTTTCTCTTTTTCTTCTTCTTTTTTAGCAACACGTATTAAAAGAATAAAGACGATGCGAGAGCAAAATATACATAAAGGACATAGTTGTAATTGACTAACATATAAATCTGCTTATTAACGTCAAATGCTTATTATATTACAATAATCGAAATAATAGAAAAAGAAAAATAAGCAATGAATATTTTCTTTACAATGAATCAAATGTCAAAACTTGAAAACGCAAATCCAAGAGACCTGATCCCATCACTACACCACATAATCATCTACTAGAAAGTATCAATTGCTTCTTCAGGTTCAGGAAACTAAGCAATGGTCTCTCTGGGACAGGAATGAACTTGACGAGCCAACCAATAGGCCAAGAAATAGCTGCAATTATAATGCATGCACCCCACTGCCCCCAATTCAATCTCTCAGTGTCTGCAAATTTCTTTAGAAACTCCACCATCAACACCTGAAGCACAATGGTCATCCCTATGATCCCCAGAAACAACCTGCTCTTGTGAATCCCTTGAAACACATTCTTCTTCTCCAACTTCCTTGCGTTAAACTCATTGAACACTTGGCATAACACAAATGTGTTGAAAATCAAAGTGTCATTTACCTTTGAACTCACCCCAAATATGGCCTCACCCTTGAACTGTAACGTCAATAGAATTGTGATCTGGTATAAAGCTTGGGCTAAGAGATTTCTCCACATGATGTTGGTGATGAGAGGCTCAGTTCTACCCACTGGGGGTTTGTCCAATAACTCCCTCGTAGGCTTCTCTGTTGCTAAAGCAAGAGCACCCAAAGTGTCCATTATTAGGTTCACCCACAATAGCTGGACTGCGGTTAATGGCACTTCTCCTGCTGATACTGCAGCCACAAAGTTAATTGCAAGAGCTGCAACATTTACCGTAAGCTGAAATTGAATGAACTTTTGGATGTTGTTATAAACACATCTTCCCCATTTAAGAACTGTGGCAACTGAGGTGAAATTATCATCCAAGATAACAATGTCTGAGCTTTCCTTCGCAACTTCAGTTCCTTGAATCCCCATAGAAAGTCCTATATCTGCTTCCTTTAATGCCGGACCATCATTGGTGCCATCTCCTGTTACGGCAACTACGTGACCTTTCTGTTTGAGGCATTGAACCATAAGGAGCTTGTCAAAGGGAGAGGATCTTGCCATGACACAAATTTTCTCCACTTTGTTTAGTCTTTCCTCGAGAGACAAGCTTCGAAATACCTCACCTTCAATGACCGCTTCAGATGTGTCTTGATTAGGCTGGAGGATGCCGCATTCTATGGCTATGGCTTTGGCTGTGAAAATATTGTCTCCTGTGATCATTTTGACAGTCACTCCAGCTTGTTGGCAATTGTTTACAGCGTTCTTGACTCCTGGACGACATGGATCCTTAATACCAACAAGTCCTAAGAGGGTGAGCCCTTCTTCTCTTATATCTTTGATTCCTCCATCATCTTCTTCAACTTCTTCTGTATGTGCAAAAGCAATACACCTAAGGCTGCTAGCCGCCATCCCTTGAATGATTTGCTCAAACACTAACTTTTTGTCATCGTCAAGATCTTTCATATTGCCAGAAGCATCGTAGTACTTTGAACACAACCTGAGCACCATCTCAGCTGCTCCTTTCCAATGTGCATGGATTTTGTTGTCTACCTTCCTTTTAATCAATACCCCACTCCTCTTCTTCTTTGAATTGAAGGCCTCCACATGAAGGATGGTAAAACTTTGCGTCAATTCCTCCATGTTCATGCCCAAATCAAGTACAGCCCATGAAAGAATGGCCTTTTCTGTTGGACTACCTGAAAATTCGTATTCAGAATTTTTTGTTTTAGACTTGTAAACACTACCTGTGGTGTTAAGGGCAACCCCTTCTTTGATTAGTTGTAGGACATCTGAATGAACTGATGATTGATGAGGTTCCTCTTCCATAGGTTGCTGTCCAAGCCAGAACTTCGTCACTTTCATCTCATTAAGCGTGAGTGTGCCAGTCTTATCAGTACAAATGGTTGTGGCTGATCCCATTGTCTCGCAGGCAGAGAGCTTCCTCACCATAGCCATATCAGCCATCATCTTCTTCATGGAATAAGCAAGCGTCAATGTCACAGCCAAAGGAAGCCCCTCTGGAATCGCGACCACGACAATAGTAACAGCAGCAGCAACGATTCCCACAACTCCATTCATTATGTCATTAAACTTAGTGCTGCTTCCCTTGAACTCCTTATTCCCATTCTCATCAGTGGTGTTCCCTGTGAAGTAGCGAACTAACATAACAACAAGAACAAGAAAAGCCACTGCCAAACCAACCTTGCCAATGGCAGAAGTAAGCTTATTGAGGCGTTCCTGCAGAGGAGTTTCTTCATTATTGTCTCTGCTTATGGAACCCATCATTTGACCCCATGTTGTGTTCGTGCCAACGGAAGTGACGAGCATTTTGGCAAACCCGTCAGCCACCTTAGTCCCGGAAAACAAAAATGGATTTTTGTCACTGTTAATCTCTATGTGGTCGCTCTCACCTGTCATGCTAGACTCATCAACTTGCAAAGAATGACCTTCCAAAAATAAGCCATCAGCAGGAACTTGGTCTCCAATCTTCAGCCACACGACATCACCCGCCACGATGTCGTATATGGAAACTTGTTGCCGGCGACCACTTCGTACAACATCTACATGGATGTTATTGCTAACTTGGGACAGCTTGTCGAATTGTCTGCTCTGTCTGAAATTACTGATGGAAGATACAGCAATGACTAGAAAAACAGCAACAAAGATGCTTCCACCTTCGTACCAGCCTTCTTTGATTCCATTCTCTTTGATGCCGAAGCCAAGAGACAGAGCAGCACAAACCAAGAGAATGAGAATGGTAGGGTCCTTGAAGCCTTCAATCACAAAATGAAAGAAACCTCTTGTAGGTGGTTTGGGATAGGTGTTAGAACCAAACGCGTCGCGCCGTCGCATGACATCACTGGGATCATCATCATCATCACCGCCTTTGACTCCATTTTCAATGTCGGTTTTTAGAGCAGAGACCACGCCATGCACCCCACCAAGATTTTGCAGGGTCTCTTCATTTTTCTCCTTCACCAGATTGGTGAGTTTGGTTTGGCTAACAGCGAAGAAGGAATGATCTGTGTCTAAATCGATGACAGTGTAGGAGGAAGAAGGTGACAGCTTAGGCTTTCTCTTCTTGATGGCGGTGGTGGAGGAAAGCAAAGTGGATTTGAAGTGAGACAAGAGAGCTCTGTAACAATATATACTAAGAAATGCAGAGCGCCATTTTTTGTTGGGTTTGCTAAGATTATTTGGGGCAAGCAGAAGTGTCTGTATTGTCACCAAATCTGGCAAAAATGCCATCGACATGTTTGCTTTGGTAGGTAGAAACCGAGAAACTTGAACGGGGACTGAGCTATTATAAGGCTACCTGGAAGCTTGACAATAATATATATATATATATATATATATTTGCAAGCCTATGATATATATCTATATATCAATGAAATATAGGAATGCAAAGTATAAAGTTTCTGAAACTGAAGAATGAATATATAGCAGCTCGGTGGATATGCAGAGAGCTGAGAATCTTAAAGGCTTAATAGTGTGTCTCTGTATATATATCTATAAGACCATATATATGGATGCTATATAAGTATATATGAAATATATGTGAACAAAACAATTAGAATTATGTGTATCTATAAAACTGTATATATATGAAATATGAAGCCAAGAGAGTATGACGACCTGAAGAATAGAAGGAGAGATCGCAGAGAATTTGAAATGCCGAGTAAGCTGAAGAAGTGAAAGCTTAATAGAGGGTGTGGATATATATGCAATGGGATGATGATATGCATTTATATATAGGCAATATGTTCCGCGGAGGTGAAGTCACGTCGAAATGAAGGAATTCATTGCAAAGCTTTTGGGGCAAATAAATACTAGCTCCGATAATCAATATAAGAGCTAGTTGACTAATTTGACAGATTAAAAAAATTAATTAAGTTAGTTATTTATAATAAATATGTACTACCTCCGGTCCTTAATATAAGACCCCGTTTGACTTTTTGTTTGGTCCTAATTATAAGACCCCAATCCATTTTGTCTCTCATATTTATGCATTTTTTTCCAAGATAGTTCTTTTAATAATGATAGTTCTAGCCAATACATTTAATTAGCAAGGATATTTTGGGAATGATAACACTTATTTATTACAAATAACTAACTTAACTTACTTCCTCAATCTCCCCAAACAAGTCAACTGGGTCTTATAATTAGGACCAGAGGTAGTATTGTCTTTCTTAAAATATCGTTACTATTAGTTAAAACCACCATTACTACAAGGACTGTCTTTAAAAAAATGAATAAACATGAGAGATGAAGTGAACTAAAGATTTATATTTCAGATTAAATTAAAAGTCAAATTAATTTTTATATCAAATACTCCTCCGGTCCTTATTATAAGACCCCATTTGACTTTTTATTTGGTCCTAATTATAAGACCCCAATCCATTTTGTCTCTTATATTTATGCATTTTTTTCCAAGATAATCCTTCTAATAATGATAGTTTTAGCCAATATACTTAATTAGCAAGGATATTTTAGGAATGACAACACTTATTTATTATAAATAACCAACTTAACTTACTTCTTTAATCTCCTCAAATAAGTTAATTGGGTCTTATAATTAGGACCGGAGGAGTACCAAAGATAGAAATTATTACACACGGAACTGTGTTTGATACGAGTCGCTGGATTTGCTGGAACAAAACAAGAAGAGGCGTTTGGGGTTTGAACTACGAGGTTTCGCAGGCAGGTTCCGAATGAAGTTGCGTGTCTCTTTTCGTCCGACTTTGCTTCGAAGGTAGGTTCCAACTATTATGACCTCAGATTCAAATTTACAGGTGGGACACATTATTCACAAAAATATCTACATATTAAGAAATCCTTTGCTGCGTACTAATATTATTTTTATTGTGAAAATATTATGCATTGCTCTGTGTAATTAGTTTGAATTTGTAACTATCGATCATCTGCATTCTGCATGAGTTTCTCCGTTGGATGATTTTGAAGTTTTTTTTTTTTAAAGTTATATTGCCGAAAAAGAAAAGGTTTTGACGGTTAATTTTATAATAATATACTTTGTCTTTATTTATAAATTTCACACCTAAACTCTTACTTGCACATACACGACAAACGCGTGTTATTGGTAGAGAGAGAGAATGATTCGTGGAGCACTAAAATGACAATAAATTAAATTTCCGTGTGAAAAACAAAAAAGAATATCGGAACAACCAACAAATTACTCAATGGAGAAGCGTCCTTTGAATGTCACTTCTTTTAAAAATAGGATTCTCCTTTTTGTTGGGTGGAATAGCATTTAATTTTAAAAAAATATTAAAAATTAAAATATAAGACTACAGTAAAATTAAAAATATAGTAAAGAATTGCGATTATAAATGGTAATAAACAGATAATAAATATCGTATGATTTAAAAATAAAAAATGAGATAATTATATTTTTTAATAAATAGTACATGTTTAATATTATTTTTTGTGAAGCAGAGAGAATATGTACCGTCAATGTGAATATGGCAAAAGTTAATCTTCATGCAGGGGCATTTGGCTTTCGGGTCAAAGAATGTAATTTTCTCATTAGAATACGAAGCATTCGTTTTGCGGTCGACTGGTAAGCACCGTCATCAAATCTCTCTCTCTCTCTCTCTCTCTCTCTCTCTAAGAACTTGCACCGTGATCAAGCCATCAAATCTCAAACATACAAATTTAATATAAGCCGTTAAGATTAAAATTTTTAATTTTTTAAAAAATTAACTTAAAAATTTTAATTATAAATCAAAAACTGCATTTTAATAGTGTACTCTCTGGTTCTATTTACAAGATAAAAAGAGAAGATTTTTTGTCATATTTATAAGATATTGAGAGAAAATTTTTTATATGAATATATAATTTTACTGTTTATTTATTATTGTGTTAATTTTGTTTAGGTAAAATATAATGTAGTGCTTCCAGTCCTTAATATAAAACCTTATTTGACTTTTATTTTGGTCCTAAATATAAGATCCCAATCCATTTTGTTTCTCATATTTATACATTATTTTTCAAGATAATCCTTCTAACAGTAGTAGTTTTAACTAATAAATTTAATTAGTAAGGATATTTTAAAAAAGATAACAATTATTTATTACAAATAATTGACTTAACTTATTTTTTAAATTTTTTTAAATTAGTCAACTAATTTTCAGAATCAGAAATAGAATTAAATTTTAAATAAAAATTAACGAGATAAAAAAAAACAAATTTTCAGCGTAAGAACTGAATCCGCTCTGCTTTGCTGGGGTGCGGGCTGTCGACAGCCGCTTTTATGCTAATCGTTAAAAATCATGACGCGGCATGTGGTAACACGACAATATATTCCCACAGAGTGGTCCCCAACATACGTGTGTATACAACCTAAAACGGGTGGCATTGGGTTTTTTTTTTTTTTTTTGGACCTAAAACGAGTAGCCTGGTTTGACTCATAAGTTTCAATAAGCATACCATCAAAATGTTGGACTTTGGGCGAATCATCTGATTATGATTAAGTTTTTACCATATCAATTTATTTTAGATTAAGTTCTGATTTAATCCATTAGATATTATAGACATATATATTATCTAAATATTATAAATTAAATCACTTATTTAATTTATATCATATTTAATTGGGTGATTATTTCAATTAATGGACTGAGTCAGTTGAAATATAATGGGAAATTTGCAAATAAAGACCCTTCAATATAAAAAATAGCTATTAGGGACCTTTAATTTGGAAAATAGCTTTAAAGGACCCGGTCCCAAATTGCAAATATGAAATGATGGTAGAATGTCCAAAATGCCCTCTGTTTTCTCTCTTTCTTCCTCTCCAGATCATCTTCTTCCCGACCTTGCCTCCTTATTTTCCTCTCCCTCTTCGTTCTCTCTTTCCTCTCCAAGTTTCCTTCCCTCTCCTCACTCTTTTCCCAAAGTATATGTAACTCACAATGTCTTTCGGTGGTCCTCTCCTCATTGTCATCCCCCATCACTTTTTTCTTATCTTGCTTAGCTGCTCTTTCGTCGACAATGAAGCCTCTTCCATCATTCTCTCTGTTGCTGTGGAAAGAGAGGAGAGTCAGGGAGTTTGAGGGAGAGTGACAGTCATTTGCAATGCTTGTAATGTTTGCTTGCAATGTGTGCGGTGATTGCTTGGTGCTGAGACAACGCCCAATAAATCTGGATTTTTATTCTTCATTTCTATTTTGATTTTCAGCTTGTGTTCATAATTGAAAATAACAAGTTTGATAAGTTGTTGAAAATAACAAGTTGACAAGTTCTGATACCCACTTCACGACAAGTTCAGTAATGCGAATAACAAGTTTAGCAAGGCGAATAACAACTTCTGATAAGCAATTCATAGAAATTCGAGTTTCTGTGTTAAAATGACAGCATTTTCAGATTTCTTTAGCAGATGACAAGTTCTGATACACAATTCATGACAAGTTCAATAAGGTGAATGACAAGTTTAGTAAGGCGAATGACAACTTCTGATAAGCAATTCATAGAAATTTGAGTTTTTGTGTTAAAATGACAGGTTCCCAGTAGGTTTTCATACTTTTTCTGTTAAAATGACTGGATTTCCACATTGATTTATCAAATGACAGGTTTACAATAGAAAATGACAAGTTTTCATAAGATTTTTATGCTTCTTTTTGCTGGAATTACAATTTGCACATTTCTGACAGCAACAACTTCTGATAAATACGAAATGACAAGCTCAGAATGAAAAATGACAAGTTAAGTATAGCAAATGACAAGTTCCCACAATGTTTTCATACATTTTCATACCTTTTCTGTTGGAATTATAATTTGCACATTTCTAACAGCACCCACTTTTGATAAACACGAAATGACAAGTTCATAATGGAAAATGACAAGTTAAGTATGGCAAGTGACAAATTCCCATAATGTTTTCATACATTTTCATACTTTTTCTGCTGGGATTACAATTTGCACATTGCTGATAGCAATCACTTTTGATAAACAGTAAATGACAAGTCCACAATAGCGAATGACAAATTAAGTATGTAAAATGACAAGTTCCCATAACGTTTCCATACAATTGTAAATTTCTCTGTTAAAATAACAATGTGCAGATTTCTGACGGCAAGCACTTATGATAAATAGTAAATTACGAGTCCATAATAACGAATGACAAGTTTAGTAAGGCGAATAATAAGTTTAGTAAGACGAATAACAACTTCTGATAAACAATTCATAAAAATTTGAGTTTCTGTGTTAAAATGACAGGTTCCCAATAGGTTTTCATACTTATGTTAAAATGACTGGATTTCCACATTGATTTATCAAATGACAGGTTTACAATAGAAAATGACAAGTTTTCATAAGATTTTTATACTTTTTTTTGTGGAATTACAGTTCGTACATTTCTGATAGCAATCACTGCTGATAAACACAAAATGACAAGTTCACAATAAAAAATAACAAGTTAAATATGGCAAATGACAAGTTCTCATAACGTTTTCACACATTTTCATACTTTTTCTGCTAGAATTACAATTTGCACATTTCTGACAGCACCCACTTCTGATAATTGCAAACAAGCTCTAAATTGTGGAAATCAAGTATGATGATTGTATTTCGGTGGAAAAATCGATCAAGGTGTGGTATGTGAGGAACAAACGATCCCTAAATACAGTGCTAAACGAATAAAGTTCTCGCTTTATATGTAGAATTTGATGGTTTCTTGTTCATATGATATGGCAATTTATATTTGGGATTTCATGGTTGAGGATGCACTTGTGAGTGGATATGATCATCGTAGTGCATTTGCCACTGGTGTTGATATGAGCATGCTTCTTGAGGGGCTTATGAGAGTTCTGATGCTATAGTTTTATACATTAGGAGGAAATGAGAGGTGAAGTTGATGATGAAAGATGTTAATCAGAAGTGGTTGCTGTCAGAAATCTGCACATTGTTATTTCAGTAGAGAAATTTACATTTGTATGAAAACGTGATGGGAACTTGTCATTCGCCTTACTAAACTTGTCATTCGTTATTATGGACTCGTAATTTACTATTTGTCATAAGTGCTTGCCGTCAGAAATCTGCACATTGTTATTTTAACAGAGAAATTTACAATTGTATGGAAACGTTATGGGAACTTGTCATTTTACATACTTAATTTGTCATTCGCTATTGTGGACTTGTCATTTACTGTTTATCAAAAGTGATTGCTATCAGCAATGTGCAAATTGTAATCCCAGCAAAAAAGTATGAAAATGTATGAAAACATTATGGGAATTTGTCACTTGCCATACTTAACTTGTCATTTTCCATTATGAACTTGTCATTTCGTGTTTATCAAAAGTGGGTGCTGTTAGAAATGTGCAAATTATAATTCCAACAGAAAAGGTATGAAAATGTATGAAAACATTGTGGGAACTTGTCATTTGCTATACTTAACTTGTCATTTTTCATTCTGAGCTTGTCATTTCGTATTTATCAGAAGTTGTTGCTGTCAGAAATGTGCAAATTGTAATTCCAGCAAAAAGAAGCATAAAAATCTTATGAAAACTTGTCATTTTCTATTGTAAACCTGTCATTTGATAAATCAATGTGGAAATCCAGTCATTTTAACAGAAAAAGTATGAAAACCTACTGGGAACCTGTCATTTTAACACAAAAACTCAAATTTCTATGAATTGCTTATCAGAAGTTGTCATTCGCCTTACTAAACTTGTCATTCACCTTATTGAACTTGTCATGAATTGTGTATCAGAACTTGTCATCTGCTAAAGAAATCTGAAAATGCTGTCATTTTAACACAGAAACTCGAATTTCTATGAATTGCTTATCAGAAGTTGTTATTCGCCTTGCTAAACTTGTTATTCGCATTACTGAACTTGTCGTGAAGTGGGTATCAGAACTTGTCAACTTGTTATTTTCAACAACTTATCAAACTTGTTATTTTCAATTATGAACACAAGCTGAAAATTAAAATAGAAATGAAGAATAAAAATTCAGATTTATTGGGCGTTGTCTCAGCACCAAGCAATCACCGCACACATTGCAAGCAAACATTACAAGCATTGCAAATGACTGTCACTCTCCCTCAAACTCCCTGACTCTCATCTCTTTCCACAGCAACAGAGAGAATGATGGAAGAGGTTTTATTGTCGACGAAAGAGCAGCTAAGCAAGATAAGAAAAAAGTGATGGGGGATGACAATGAGAAGAGGAACACCGAAAGACATTGTGAGTTACATATACTTTGGGAAAAGAGTGAGGAGAGGGAAGGAAACTTGGAGAGGAAAGAGAGAACGAAGAGGGAGAGGAAAATGAGGAGGCAAGGTCGGGAAGAAGATGATCTGGAGAGGAAGAAAGAGAGAAAAACAGAGGGCATTTTGCACATTCTACCATCATTTCATATTTGCAATTTGGGACCGGGTCCTTTGAAGCTATTTTCCAAATTAAAGGTCCCTAATAGCTATTTTATATATTAGAGGGTCTTTATTTGCAATTTCTCCAAATATAATCTTACTTGATTATTTTATTTAATTGAGATGTTCTCTAATTTTCCAATCAAATAATTCCACCTCTCAAGAATGGCCTATTAAGAGCAGACTCAAGATCCAAAGTCCAATAAAAACTTAACCAAAGTTTCTCGATAACATCAGTAAACTGAGAAATTTGACTTTTGAGGGTTTTGATTGGATCAATTAGGGGGGATTTATTTTTTTGGGTAAAAGTATATATTTGGTTCTTTAATTTTATATAAAGTTTTAATTTATTTTCTTAACTTTAAAAAGTATATTTTTAATCATTTAATCCTAAAATTGTTAGGTTTAAATGAAAAAATTTTATAACAATTATAGTTGTTTTAAAAATAAATTTAATAAGTTAGAAGAATATTTTATCAACATTTAATATTTTGATGTCATCAGTTTTTGCTAATAACGTTAGGATCAAGTGACTAAAAGTATAAATTTTAAAGTAAATAGATCAAATCAAAATCTTGTATAAGATTAAAGGACAGACTCACTCTCTGTACTATTAATAAGATCAATTATAACAAGTCACACACTCATATTTCGGAAATACAAAAGAAAAGAAATTCCACGATCGAACTAGATTACCAAATTCAAGGACTAAAAACTTGAGCTTGAAACCATGTTGTTTTGAGTTTAAAAAATAGTTATTCATCAAATTTGTAATTTACGAACTATATTTTATTCGATTATCTATGCTTTTTATATGAATGCTACGTAACTACGTTTACTACCTATGAATTAATAGATTTTAATTTAAATATTACTTTTTTAAGGTTTATATATGAATATCTTTTTGTAGATTAATTAAATTATGCTATTGACTGCCAACAGAAAATTAAAATATACTATTATTCTTTCGTGATTGAGTTGATCTCAATTTCACCACATTTTAGACTTAATTTTTAAATTTTGACATAGAAGTATTCTGGTTAAAAAATAAAAATCTAGATAAAGTATTAAATATTTTGTGTCTAAAAAAATTGTGCCCAAAATAAATTAAGTATATCTTTAAAATTATACTCGTTTAACAAGTGATTTTGCCTTGAAAAATAATTTCAAGATCCTGATAAATATTCGTAACAAAAAAAATTTCATTTCATTCTTTCTTTTCATCAAGAAAAAAAGGAAAGCAAGTTAAGTACCACGACATGAGATTACGTACTTTGATAGAAACTCATAACGTCTAAATTAGCTAATACTATTCCCACTCTTAATACTAACATAAAATTTATTTAACTAATTTGACTAGATTAAAAAAATTAAGTAAGTTAGTCAATTATAAAAAATATGATATGTTTCTTCTAAAATTTCATGGTTATCTTTCTTAATAACATTCCTCATTTTGATTATAGTTGGAGAAGTCTTAATAGGGGTAATTTAGAAAAAAAATTAATAAATATAAAAAATAAAATTTTCATTTATAACTAAAATTAATTAAATAATTAGGTCTGATATTAGAAGAGTATTATATCACATCGACGTGCAAACGCAGTTACACGTCTGTCTTAAACATGTTTGTTGAATAATATAAACAAAAGATAACCTTACCCCTTAAATCGACTTTCCATTACGAATCAATTTCCTGTTCACAACGAAACTGTCTGAATCCCCTGAAGCTGGAGAGTTCGCAACGATCTTTAAACCACCCAGGACTTCTAATTTGATTCTTTGTCAATAATGAGAAATTTACATTCACACGATAAGTTTTTATCATATAGTTTCAGCACCAAAATGTGCAGATTATTGTGAAGTTACCTTTTTTCTTTAAAAAAAAATCTGACTTATAAAACTAAGAAATTCAAAAAAAAAAAAAAACCAACAATTTGACCCATAACTAGTAAGTATGAGAAGTAATATTAATTATCAAATTATGATTTAATAGTATTGAGACGATGACCGTTTTTATTTTTTTTCCAAAAAAAAAACCTCCTAATTCCCTCCTCAAAGTAAATTCTGTTTTCTTAGTAAGAAATTAGTTAATTAATTAACCTTTTGTAAATTGCCTGAAGAAATTCAAGTTAAATATTATGAAATAATGTCACATTTGGCTATGAATAAATTTCTAAATTAAAATTGGTCAAGTTCAGTTCACCGAACCGATAATGTTGACCTATTTAACTTAATCCAATCTACAAATTTTTGATAACCTAATGCTTTCCACTTCATCAATGTCTATACAAAGCGACGTTTACAAATTTTATTATCTTAATTTTTAATGACTTTTATGTTGAAATTTCAGTTCTTCACATTTCCCTTCACGTTACCTAGTACCCACCTTAGCAGGCATATGGTTTAACAAAAAATAAATAAAAATATCAATCACATAGCCTTTCTTAAAATAATGTCGTGAAATTTTATAGTTTTGAGAAAAAATATTTCCTTAAAATTATGCAAGGATGGTTGATACAATCTATTTTGAGTCATGAATATAAGTTATTTTGCACATAATTAATAGATGTACATATAAAATTTCGTTTTGAAAATAACTACAAGTTACCCCCTGCCAATGGAGGTAAATTTTAAATTATGCATATTTTTTAGTAAATAGTTATTATATATATATATATATATAAACTGACTAATTAACCTGGCCTCAAGTAACTTTTTTATATTCTCATCCATGGAAACTTATTATTTTGGAATAAATCCCATAAATTTTTTTTATTTATACTTTCATCCTAAATATGGGAGTTAGATAATTAATTTATTATTATAAAAAAATTAATTATTTATGATAGATGTGTTGATTTTTTTTAAAATGTTTTTATTATATTGCCCTACGGATGGAAACTTTCTTTGGCATATACAATCCATTGCGATAGTTTAGAAAAAAAAAAATATTAATCTGGAGATAAAATAAATTAAAATTTATATTTAAGATAAAAAAAAAAACATACCAACTAGCTTTAATATCTGGGATCAAAAAGAGTAGAATTTCTCTCTCAAAAATATGATATAAAATTCATGTGATTATCTTTGAACACTGAAAATCAGAATTAATTTACCTCTTTGTAATGTGTTTATTTTATTTAAATTGGTCCTTATAATAACTTATAACAACTTAATAAGGACCAGAGTAGTATGCTGTAAATGTTTTGATGAATGGAATGAGCTTAATATTTTTTGAAGTAAATTCACGAGTCCGAACTTTTAAGGCAAAATATATTGGCACAACTACCTATTTGGCTATTTAAATATGTTAATATTTAAATTTGACTTCCAAGAGAAAAAAGTAAATTAAAAAGAAGGTAACCATTTGACCAAGAAAAAAGTGTTGTCCCTTATCCGCTAACAACTTTTTTTTTTTAGCCAGCGCTAACAAGTTGAAAGAAAGGAATAATTAGTAATGAATTTCATATAGGAATAAAATAGTTGTAACTACCAAAAATTAAAAATATATATAGGGGGAAATATGGAATTAGAATTTGCTCAAGAAAGCTTCATTTAAGAGATAACAATTCTTTTTCGAGAAAAAAAAAAGAGAGAAGGAAACAACATGTTGGAAAAATAAAAAATGATGACGACGAATACCACGTGTGAGGGGGTAATTTACATTAAGTTTCCGAGAAATAATTTCAAGCATGATATATATATATATATATATATATATATATATGGGTCAATGGTGAATGTATTCGTTGATTTTATTTTACCTTTCTTCTACAACAATTCTCTAGAGAAATGAATATCAATTATTATTATTAATATTATTATTGTTATTATCATGATTAAAATATATATTTAGTCATTCAATTTTATATAAATTTTACCAATATGAGTTAAATTTAGTAGAATGGACTATTTTCTCACAATATAACGAATCAAGGTTTGAATTCCTGTTGAGAGATGTATTCATATAGTGCCTGATAAAGTCTTGAATAGGATTGCCCCTAATGGGATGATGCCTATGCATAACAAAAGAAATTATATAAAATTTTTATTTGATCTCTTAACTTAAAAAATATATATTTTTATTTTTTTAATTTTAAAATTATTAATTTTAAATGATGATTATGTGTAACAGCTAGGATTGGAAATGTTTTATTAAGGGTGTGTTTGGATGAAACCAAACCGTGGTTTGGAAAAGTGATTCTGGAAAATAGATTCTGTGAAGAATAGATTTTGTGGAGAATAGATTCTGAGAAAAAGTGATTCTGAGAAGTGATAGTGTTTGGATAGTTATTATCAGAAGCACTTTTTACATGTCAAAATTACCAAAAAGGGTATAAGTTAATATAATAATTATATAAAAAATAAATTTTATGATATATTTTGATTTGAAGAAATAAAATTGTTAATGAAATTTTTTTACTAACATAATTAATAATATATAAGATAATATAATTAATACATAATTAAAATGTGTATATATATTTATAAAACAAAATATTAAATATGTTTATAGAAAAATGAATTTTTTTTGGCTAACAGAAAAATATGATCAATTTTTAAAAAAAGAAAAATATGATCAACACTGTTAAAATTATATTTTTTATTTTTAAAAACTTTTTACAAATTTTTCATAAAAATATAAAATAAGTTACACAAATTATACTTAAAATTTGATAAGGAAAAAATGAAATTTAATATGTAATTTAAGAAATCTTAAAATTAATATATGCGTATTGTGTAATTTGATTGGGCATAACGACGATATCCCTTTTTATTTTAAAAATTCTAAAATAAAGGAATAATGTTCTCTGATTTTTTTTCCCTTTAGATAAAAACCCATCGTTACCAACATAGAATTTTCATCCCAAAATGAATATTATGGGACAATTCAGGCCACGTAAGCTTAAGACCCCACCACTATATATGGGACAAATGCCAAAACTTTTTATAAAACCCCTACTGTTAAGGATCATCGCCCGCACCAGAATTGGTTCAAAGTTTCAATCTTTCTTTCCATTATCAGTTTATCAGTACCACCCAGAAGCTCTCAAGACACCAAAGAACCACCATGTCTTTAGTAACAGAGGAGCTGAAGGCAAAAGCTGAGGTGTACTATGGAGGCCAAGTTTGCAAAGAGAGGTTCTCTTTGTTGCTGGCTGAGATGGGGCTACCAGATGGGCTCTTGACGACGACGTTTCAGAAGGAGGAGGAGAACAATATGATCCAGGAATGTGGCTTCGTGAAGGAGATAGGTTCGTTTGGCTGAAGCTTAGTGAGAAGAAAGAGCACAGGTTCGACAACATCCTCGTATGCCTCAACACCGAGGTTACGGCATTCTTGGGGCCAAACAAGATCAAGAATCTGAGAGGGGTCAAAGCCAGGGACTTCCTGGTTTGGTTCACCTTGATCGAGATTTATGTCAGAGACCCTCCTCCTCCACAAGGTTCTGTTATTACCTTCAAGTCTCTGGTTGGCTTGTCCATGTCTTTCCCTCTGTCTCTCTTCAAATCAGACGGGGAAGAAGAAGAAGCAAATCTACCCAGAAGAAGCAAACTGATAGCTGCGATCTTCTTCCGCTGAGCTGCGATTTCTCTCACCGGCACCTTCAAACCATGGCTGGACAACGACTTCTTCACGAGCGGCTGGAATGGAATGGAACTCTGAAGATAGACCGATTGGAATGGAAGAAATAATTGAAGCAGAGGAAATAATTGAAGCCGGGGTAATTTTAGTCATATGAGGAGGGCCCACCATCAGCCTTCAGCAATGAGCCAGAAGCGAATGAAAGTTGCTTCTAATGAAACCATGGTTTGGGGGTTCAAAACCATGGTTTCCTCCAAACCATGGTTTTAAATTTTTCAGAGGCTGTTTGGCTAGCATTTTTTCCAAACCATGGTTTGGGTTTAGGGAGCTTGTCAAACAGGGCCTAAGACAACATTTAACATGTGAGGATGATATTCCCCCCACCCCCCCCAAAAAAAACAATTTTAGTAACGTTTACAGCTCCATCACATGGGGGTCCAAAAAACTAGGAATTAAAGTGCTGGTACTTTATGTCCGTATCCATTATTTGTTTTTTCTCAGTGTCCTTGTGCATTAATTCGTTGAAAGGACATGGCAGTTACTTATGAATTTTCTATTCGAATGGTTAAGAGGGGAAAAGAAGCACGAGTGAGATTCGCAAAGCTGGAGCATTGAACAAACACCCATTAAAAAAATTAAAAAAATGCAGACGAGAAATAGTAGGGGTCAACTTTTTGATTGGTCCAAAAAAGTAGGAACTATGTGTCAATCATTAATTGACAGCTGGTCAACAGCATGAGAAAAAATTTATGCGACATTCTGCAGGGAAATTTCTGTTCATTGCCCGAGAAAATCTTCTCCTAGAGAGGGCAAAAAGACTATGTAGATATCTAATTAAGATATTTTTTTGTTGTAAATAACTAGAGCCCGGGAGGTATGAGATCCAAGCCTACATGCTATATATCCCTCTAATCTTATATACAAGTCATTTTTAGCTTATTTTATACAGATTAAAAAAAATTTTAAATTTTAATAATTCTTATTTAAAATTTAAGAACTTTCTAATTTTATTCCTATTTAATATACATTATACTTCATATAAATAAGGTTAAGACAATAATAAATAAAAAATAATACATCAATACAAAAAATTTCTCTCAATATCTTATTAATAGGATCAAAAATGTCTTTTCACTTTGTCCTATAAATAGGACAAGAAGAGTATATGATTAACACCTAAAGGGCTTAGAAAGGTGTTATTATCATGTTTCAATGTATTCTTATCAATGTATGAGTTTTAGGCATTCTTTTATTAGAAATAATTTTATTCGAGGCATTGAATATTAGATATGAGTACATCTCCTAGCGAAAATTTAAACTTTAGTTTAAGACATTATAAGGGACTATCTTCAAAAAAAAAACAAGAAGAAGAACTTTATGATTTTCTATTTCAATCTCAAAACATACTTCATTAAAGAATCAAAACTAAGAGTAATGAAGTGCCACGTGTTTACCTTGAAATCAAAATTTATGCAAAGAGCCCTACTTGTCATACTGTTAAACCAATTTGACTGTCTCAAACCCATCCACATAATTGCCCAAGGATTATTAACTAAACTCATATAAAATTAAACTCATAAGAGTGACTAAATTGAATAGAAATAAAAGCTCATAGTAGTGCAGATCCTTCTCAACCATCACATGTAAGATCTGAGAGTTAAGGATTTAATGGATGAGTATAATTCTCTCATCCCTCTTCCAATTCCAACGTGTAGAACGCCCCATCACAACTATCGTATCATTAAACAACAATATGAACTCTTCATTCATTCAGCAACAACGCAATTCTAACTTAATCTTGTTTCTTTTTCAATCCCTATTTTCACTGTGATCACTCAACTAGATCCACGTTAAGAGGATTATTAGGGGAAAAAAGGATATCAAGTGCTTAATAAATTTTGCAAAGTAGTATATAAAATGAAAAGGCTTTTAAATAGGTCTTGTGCCTCAAGACAAAATGGACGTAATTTTTGCTAATGCAAGAATATTAACTAAAAATATTAAAAAAATCATATCTTTTATAGAATAGTCAATAATAAAATTGAATTTCCTCATATAATGACAACTTCTTCATACTTTATATATGCTCTTAAGATTTTCAAGGATTCAAAATAATGTTTTTGGATGTTAATACCCAATTTATTTTCAGTATGAGATCCTTTTTTCCATTAAAGGGGCAAAAATTAATGACATAAGATTACAAGTAGAATCAAGCCCTAATTAATTGAATGTTCCGGGTTTTTGGAAGATAATTCCCAAGACTACTGAATCTTATTTTAAGAAAAATACTTACACGCAATTAAAAAATTTGATACAAGGTCCTTAATTAATTGTCCAATAAAAATAAGCTTATGGGATGTAAATATGCTAACTGAGTGACTAAATTCATATGTACGGTTTTTTATTTCAATGGTCAAAGATTTTGAAACGTATATTTCTTTTAGAAATTTGAGGAACTTTTGTGTATTAATTTTCAAACAAAGGGCCTGGTTGGCTGTCAATCATCCCATTTTCATACACTTTTTTGGGGGACAAATTCGGGCTTATTTGGTTTACAAATTATAAATGAGCAGAAAATAAACACAAAGAATTTACCCAAATGAAAACGAAAGACAAGAAGTGACATTTGGTATGTAAAGTTTCTGTATGATTGCTTGAAAATATTGAGTTCATGCGAAGAAAAAGAAGAGTAAATTGTTTTGATACCCATAGAATAAAGATAATAAAATAAATAGTAAAATATAAATAAAATAATAATATAGATTATTTTAATAGTATAACAAAAAAAAATTTATTTACTACAGAAAATCTTTTTCATTCAAAATTCTTCAAGTTGCGTATCTCAATAAGATTGTAGAAAACTAAAGTTTTGCTATGTAAGATAAGAACAAAAGGGCACAAAATCATCCACAACATACCACTTTAAAACACGTCACTTTTTTTAAGGGATTAGTCAGTGTAATAATTTGATGGTGATTAATTAACAAAATGGGCTTTTCTTAGCTAAAAAAATTATAATTTTGGATTTTTCTTTAGTTTGAAAACTAAATTAACCGAAACCACCCTTATGATTATCACTTTCGCATTCGTATTTATTCTCATAGGAGGGAAGAATTCAAAGGTTTTTGTTTTGTTTTTTTTTCCCCTGGCCAAAACCTCAAAAGGGTATTCATTGTTCAAAGATTTCATCTCTCTTTCCCACGAAAACTTAACAGTGAACAAAAAGCCGCACTAGGGAAAAAATTATTGAAAAAGACCAGCCTCTTAAAGTCAAGCAATTTTTTTACAAGGAAGAAAACATTAAAAAAAATGAAAAAGGTTATAAACAAAAAATATCAGACCCATCAAATTAATATCCCCAATCAAGTATTCACCATTCATTGCTTCTTCACGTTCGAGAAGCCAAGCTTAGCAATGGCTTCTTTGGAGCAGGAATGAACTTCACCACCCAACCAATAGGCTAAGAAATAGCTGCAATTGTAATGCACGCACCCCACTGCCCCCAATTCAACCTCTTAGTATCTGCAAATTTCTTCAAAAACTCCACCATTAGCACTTGAAGCACAATGGATTTTCTTATGATTCCCAGAAACAATTTGTTCATGTGAATCCCCTAGAACACATTCTTCTTCTCCAGCTTCCTCGTATTGAACTCATTAACACTTGGCATAACACAAATGTATCAAAGTGCCATTTATGTTTGAACTTGTGAAGACCGTTCTTTCAAAACCCATTTAAATTAAATCAAATAATGAAAGATTAACCATGATAGAAAAGAAGAAACCTTAAAAGTATAAAATCCCTATCATGATTGAAAGAAATTAACTTACATCACAAACAACCCATATTATAAAAAGGCTTTACACATCTAGCATGATTTAAAGATAAAGCACTATTTTGTTGGAATAGATTAAATTAGTTCATATCATTCCTCAACTTGGGCCTTGAGCTTCCAAAGTCTAGAAATAGCATTGAACCATTAGCTAAAACAAAACTCATATTTTCAAACGCACGAATTGATAAGTCATTTTAAAATAAACTAGGGAGTCCATTAATCAAAAGTCAACTCTTCCAAAAGAGTGCCACATGCAAAGTCTTAGAGGCCTCTTGCCTTCTAACGACACTCCCATCAAATAGCAGCAATTAAAAGTATTAGTCTATAACAACAAAGTAGATGAGCCCTATGTAACAATATATAATAAATCAGTACATAAAACAAAAGAGGGGGAGGCCATATAAGCTATATTAGCACACTAACTCTCCAGAGCCTTCCTTGATGGACCACCGCATGAACTATCACCTGAGATAGTAGAAACTACAAGGTGAGACAAAAGCCTTAGTAACCAGCTTTCCAACTCATTATACATACTAACATGTGTTTGTAAGGTGTCAAGTGGGACAGTTATTGATTCTCAAGAGATATAGATATATCAATAGAAATATAAAACACATATATTAAGATAATCTCAATCATCCAAACCCTCACTATGAGCAATCAATTAGACATATAGGCTTTTCCCTCACTCTGGGAGACGAATAGGAAGCCACAAGGACTTATCCCTTACTGGGGGGGAAGGAGGAAGCCAACCAATGTGCACTAGTGGCGACCTTACCATGTGGTAGAATAGGACTCAACTCAAAATCCAAATAATAAGCAATCATTCATAATATAATGAGAAATATATCAATCTTTTTTCAATATAATCCATAAGATATAAATCATATATTTTTCCAAACGGCTCAATCACAATTCTAAATGCCCCATAAGACAATTTTCATAGCTCAAAAAGGTATAACATATCTTCTCAAGTTCTAAATAGCACATCACTATTTCAAAATATCAAAATACTCACAAATAGCATATTAGCATATATAACAAGTATACAGTGGTTATCTCTCTTCAAAGCAATAAAAGAATTACCACAAGGTTAACCTCGTGCTCAAACCAATAATTAATGTACACAATTAATATAACCACATATTAATATAAGCTAATTAATTAATTAATTAATTAAGCTTATATATTTTAGTTAAAATTTTAATTTAATTTTATTTAATTGTATAAAATTCTTAATTTATAAGTTAAGCTTCAAAATTCAAAAAAATTCTCTAATAATATATCCTCAGCATTTTCAACATTCTAAACCTAGTAAAATCTCAATAATATGTCAAACAACCCAAATAAATTATTTTACTTAATTTTAATCGGTAAAAATATGATAAATATATATATGATAAATAACGTATTTTTCAAATAAAAAAGTTAATTTAATTACTAAAAACCAACAAATGGAAAAATCTAAATTAATTAAAACTAACTATTTATTTACCTCTAAATTCTTATTGTCATCTATTGTCAAAACTCAATACTTACTCCATATCTAAATCTCAAAATTTTCTCTAATCATTATATTGATACTGCCATTAGAACGCTTAAAATATATAGAAAATATTTATGAAGAAAGTTTGATGCAAAGAAGTAATTTTATGTACCTAAATTATTCCCAAAGCTTGCCCTCTCCTTCAGAAATGGCAGACAGTCCTCTCCACACTCCCTCTCTATGTCTTTCTCTTCCTCTCGCTCTCTTTTTATCTGTAACCTTCAACCGTTCCTCGCCCATTTTTTCTTCTTTTATTAATTCCTCCCTTCAACAATCCATCCCTATTTTCTTCTTCTTCATAAATGTTGCCACCTTTTCCATCGAATTCAATAGAAAAGGTGTTGTTTTTTTTTTTACTTTCTATTTTTTATAATAAAGTATTATTATTTTATAATAATTAAATATTGTTATTTTATATTATTTAATTATTTTTATTTTTTTGAAAATTTTTTATACTAATATGATATTCAAGATGCTACAACTCCCCCCACTTAAAAAGAACTTTGCCCTCGAAATACAAACAACCATACACAAAAATAAATAAACAAAAGCAACTCAAGATTCTTACCAAGGAAACAAAGGCACTCACAATGTATCTGTTCCTCGATCTCCCAAGTAGCATCACCGAGACTCATGCCTTTCCAAAGACTTTAACAAGGCAAATGGTCTTGTTCCTCAACTATTTGTCTTTAACGTCCAAAATCTGCTCTGGTTCCGCTAGATAGGTTAAATTCTCTCGCAACTCGACCTCTTCAAGCTCAATAACATGAGATGGATCTGGATGATATTTCTTCAACTGAGACACGTGGGACACGCCATGTAAACTAGAGAGATGTGGCGGCAGTGCAATTCGTTATGCAACAGGTCCAATTTGCTCTAAAATCTCATAAGGGCCCATGAACTGGGGGTGTAAGATTCTTAGCCTTGAAGGATTTGCCAACACATGTGATAGGTGAAACCTTAATAAATACTAATCACCCCCTTCAAATTTTAAAGGTCTCCTCCAATGATCTATATAACTCTTCTATGGACTTTAGGCTGTTAACAACTTTTGTTTAATGATATCAATCTTTTTGGCTGTAATGTCCATTAGATCTGAGCTAATAACTGTTCTTTAATTTCACTTAATTTAGTCCAACAAAATAGAAATCTACATGTCCTCCCATATAAAGCCTCATAGGACGCCATTTGAATACTAGAGTGATAGCTGTTGTTATAGGCAAACTCATCTAATGATAAGTGAGTGTCCTAACTGCCCTTTAGCTTTATAGCGTAGGCCTTCAACATGTCCTCGAGAGTCTGAATAGTCCTCTCAGTCTATCCATCAGTCTGAGGATGATAAGTAGTACTAAACTTGAGCTTAGTGCCCATAGCTTCATGTAATGACCGCCAAAAGTTTGATGTAAACCTTGGATCCCTATCTGAAATGATGGACTTCGGTACTCCATGAAGTTGAACAATCTCATCTATATATAGCTTTCTGAATAGTTCCAAGGAGTAAGTACTCTTGATAGGTAAGAAGTATGCTGACTTAGTCAATTTATCCATAATTACCCATATCATATCATAGCTAGTTGGGCTTCTTGGCATACCAGTGATGAAGTCCATAGAAATACTGTCTCATTTCCATTGGGGAATATCAAGATTCTTTAATGGTCCTGGAGGTTTTTGATGTTCTATCTTGACCTTCTGACATGTCATATACTTCAATAAAAAATTTGTGACATTCCTTTTCGTTTTTGGCCATTAGTGGTTCCTTTTTAAATCCTGATATATCTTAGTTATCCCTAGGTGTATCGTGTAATTACGTTGACGTGCCTCTTCTAGAATAGCCTTTTTGATTTCCTCATTATCAAGGACACAAATCTTCTTCTTGTACTTCAGGATTCCTTTTTCACTAATTTCATAATCAGGCACATTGATGATGCTTTTGTCGTCAAAGCATTCAATTAAACTAGGTCCTAATTAATTTGTAGTTTAAGATCGACCTAAGTCATTACTTTCAAGGAGCAAGTTGTGGGTTTCTTTAGGTGAAAATTTAGGTGATAAAAAAAAAAGCAATAAAGTGGACCCAAACTAAAATGCAAAATTCTAATTCTAAATGCAAAATGCAAATGTCCTAAAATCTATATGAAAATTAAATCAAAATAAATGAATGCAATGTAATTTTTGGGGGGTTTTTTGAAGGAAAATAAAAATAATGAATAAAGAAAATTAATCAGAAAGCAAAGAGAATTAGCAAGTAAAAATTCAGAGATTTCTCTTCAGGTACGGTAGAGGGAACAACTTAGGATTCGCATGAATTCAACCTTCATAACCTTAATCAGTTAATTAGACCAAAAGGAGGTGATAAGGGAGTGGAATTAATAAACTTAACTACCTACTTGAAATAAAGGAAACCCTTAACTTCAAAAACCCTTAAACCATTAGAGAACTCATAACAGTACAAGGTTAGTTAATTAAGCCTATTAAAACCAATGAAGATAATTCAATTTAATTTTAAAAATTATGTTTGAAATTATCCAATTAAACAATTAGATAATCAACCAACTTAATTAAACAATTAAGAGGTGAAAGAACCCAAATTTTGCAATTCAAACCACATTGATAATTAAACTCATAATAAAAACTCAATTATAAATTCAATTAACAATGCAAAGGTTCCAAACATATATTCCAACAAGTATCTTGGCACAAATAAGATCCAAATATCAATTTAATCCAAGAATAAAATTGACAATCTAGAACTAAATTGTCTCAACAAAATTACAACTTGAACTCATTTAAAATTAAACAAATTCAAGTCCTTGAATTAAAAAGATAAATAGAATATCACTCCCTTGTGGTCTTCAAGTGCTAGCCCAAGGCTTTAGTCTTCCTTCAAGCTCCTCCCAAGTTGCCTCCCTAACAAGCTTAAGCTTCCATCAAATTGCCTTCTCCTCCAAAATTGTTAAATGCTACGGCCATGAATTGATGAAAGGTGATGATGATGTGGAGGTGGGAGCTGGATCGCCTCAAGGAAATGGATGTGAGAGAAAGATGGTTATTCAATTGCTCATCGGCTGCGTGACGTGAAGGAGGGGAATTTATGGGCACTGCGCAGGAATGGAGAAGTGAATAATTCTCTTGATCACCAGCCTCAACGTGATCCGTCCCTCCGGATATTAGGTGTTGAATTGTCCTTTGATATTAGCCATCGGATTGTGCTTAAATTCCAAGAAACAATCTTGCACCATTGGATTTCCTATATGCCCCTTTCTTGACCTACAAGAATTTAAGTGCATCCATTAATGTAGATTATGTCTAAATATAATCAAAAATAAAATATTAAATCTGCACAAAAATTAGGCAAGAAAGTGCAAAACTTTCTAAAAATAATCTTTCTAAAAATATAAGACTTGTTTTCAAAGAAATAGGAAAAATTAATTCCAAGTCAAAAATAGGAAAGCACAAAATATTCATATTTTCAATCCAAAATCTCAATTTTTATGCAAAATCCCAAAATCAACCAATTAATCCAATTATACATAAAAAATCTAATTAAGCTCAAAATTATCATTTAAATCCTGAATTAATGTGGGATAAAATATATAAAAATTGGGCTTTATTACACATCACGTGTCTCCACTTCCTCTCAGATGCTCAACAACTGGTTATCCTCTATCTATGCAGCCTTCAAGTCTCAAAAGTACTCATAATCACCCAAAATTAAATGCAGAGTGGCTGGAGCCTCATGCACTACTTGGAGATATCTAAATCTCTCTAAGCAATAGTGTTCCTCCAAACTCATGTGAAACACATGCACCGTTTTCCTACTTAAAGCGTCTATAACCATGTTGGCTTTACCCGGATGATACTTAAGCTCAAAGTCGTAGTCCTTGATGAATTCCATCTATCGACGTTGTTGTTGGAAACTGTGCCCTAAGGGCCAATCATTGTGTTATGAACATTGTTGATTTATGAATTTCTTAATTATGTTATCATATTATTTGCATGTTTACTGTGATGACTATCCTTGGATAACTCATGATTTTATCCTAAATATCCCTGGTTGGTCATCTATGTGGGAACAGAGATGAAATAAGACCAGTATGACTTTGAAGATGTATAGAGATATAAATTAAAGTCATAGGCACATGTAAGAGTACAAGGTGTTGGACTGACCCGCTATGAGAGAGCTGCATGGGTTAAGTCATAAGCTTCTCTCATATACAAACCATGTCACTATGCCCTTTGACCTGAGATCATCATGGATTCCTACATGAGAAACGCTCAGCTTTGACCTAGTCAAAAGTTACTTTTGACCGAGTGATCATAAAGACTATGTTTACGTTTAGTGGTTTTTCATATGGAGGAATGTGAATGGTCAAGATGGAATTTGTCCCTCACATTCGTAGAGAGATATTACTGGGCCCCTTGATGAGTGAGTTTGAGAAATGTATGGCTATACTATCAGTATTTTAAAAGCCGGACCGGATATCAAACCGGAAAGGTCAGTGGGTCATGGTTCAAACGGTCGATCGGTTGAACCGTCTGGTCGGACCAGTAACATAATAATTAAATAAAAATAAATATTATATAAACATATGATAACATATGTGTGTAAAAAAATAAAAAATCAAATTGTTAGATAATTTGAAAATATAAGCATGTAGTTCAATTTCATCATTTTAGTAGCAATTCAACCAATCATAGTTAAAATATTATCAATGTTACGCTAATTAATTTTAATATAAATGAAAACTGATTCTAATTTATCTTTAAATAAACCAAGAATTAGTTTACAATTTATTTAATGTCACTTTTGTAATTGTGATGAAATATATAAAAAAATATGTATTTAAAAAATTATTCAGAAAAAATAGTTAAAAAAAAGAGATGAAAATATATAATGTAAACTAGGGTGATTAAATAGTTATCTATTTGTTGAAAAAATAGTAATTTAAAAAGTCAAAGAATAAAAAAAAGTTGATGACTTGAAAAATAATAATAATCATCATCAAATATACGTTTATTATTTTTGCCAACTATAAAATATGCATTTATAATTACGTTGAGATTTGTTATATGACATGTTTTATATTTAAAAAATACTCATAAAAAATAAAAATCAAAAGTAAAATGTGCAAAGTCTTGTCAATACACGTTTTACCACAAGTCTGCAACATTTAAAGTTATCTTCCCTTCCCTATGTGAGCCGACCAGACACTTTCTCTTGAGCAGTTGAGCTATCCACTTTCTGCAACTATTTTCTTCTTTACTCCCACAACGTAGACCACTGAATTTCGCAAGGTCTAAAACGGCATGGATGGAGGTTGCAACTTGCATCTATGGAGAAAGAAGGAAAAGAAAATGCTATTGGTAATTTTTGTTCTTCGTCTTTATTATCATCTCCATCCCCTTTTCTTTTTCCTTCTTCATCGTTGTTATTTTGCCATAAAACCACCACGGACCCATGGAGAAAGACGAACAAGGGAGAAAATGTGTCGACTTGACGGTAGAAAAAAGACGAAGCAAGTGGTGAGCAACCGAAATTTCAGACTCGTCCAGTTTTCTTGAAACTACTCCGGTTTCCGGCTTTAATCTGGATTCCGGCTCAAATGCCCGTTCAGGACAGCCTAAAGCGGTCCAATCCTTTAAACGGTTAAAACATTCCAACCGAGCCGGGAAGATGAACGGGTGACGGTTAGACCAGTTTGACCATCCAGTCCGGTCCGGCTTTCAAACCATTGCATACTATAATGGAAAAGTAGTTCCATTTCTATACTCAGACTACTCAGGGATCGAGAAAGTAACAATCAGGAATAGGGGGATGACGTTCTCCATGCCTCATCCATGACCAAAATGTCGTGTGACAAAAGGGACGTGATATGGTTGTATGAAAGGTTACATCATTCATCGATCCTCATATGATTTGGGTAGTCGTGATGTCTTGCTAGAGACCGCTTACGACTTGTGAGTCATTATAGTAAATGGCCCACTGCCAACTTCATATGGGCCTACAGGGTCGCACACAAAATAGTCCAACACGAGCTATGATGTCCAGATTTATTGAATCTAAGATATGTCCAGATTCAATGAATAGTCTAGGGTGGACGTTTATATATATAAATTCGCGTATATATATATTATATGATATAAGAGATATTTATAAGATTTGATTTATTAGAATAAATCAAATATAATTCCGTCATATCTTTATTTTGAATTAAATGAATAGGTGAATTAAATCTATGGGACGAATTTAATATAAATCATATTTATTTAATTGATTTCTTATCGGATTACGTAATATATGATATTGCATTAATTTCGGAATTAATTTAGGATTAATTCTGAAATCCAATATCCTTCATAATTCCGATAGCATCCTATATATTTGATATTTAGGAGCTAGGGTTTTGAGGGTGTGAGAAAGCAAAAAGGTTTGCAGATAAGAAACGGCCAAAATAGAAACGGTGAGGACGGATTCCCGGAAAAGCCCTAGAGGGACAAGAGGCGCTAGCACGTCGTTCGTGATTAGAATGCTGTTCATGTGGATACCAGTAGAGGAAGCCGATCTGAGTTGTCAACTTCTCACAAACAAAAGGAGAGCATAGGCATCCCGAACGTCGGAATCCCCGAGCCACCAACGATTCGAATACCGTAGGTAACACCTCTTACTACTTGACTTAAACACAATCGGTAGATCCAGGCAAGGGATTGGAAAATTTTAAAGTTATTTTCCACTGCGTGTCTTTCAATTCCTTACCGTTGTCTATTATTTAGTTCCTTCAGTTTCTTGGTCAACTTAGTTAGAAGCATGACACTATGAGAAAATCCCTTAATAAACCTTTGATAATACCCTACTAAACCCATAAAACTTCTCACCTCCATCACAGATTTTGATGATTCCCATTTCAACATGGCATCAACCTTGCTAGGATCAATAGCCACTCCCTCGACATATACCACGTGACCTAAGAACTTCACCTCTCTAAGCGAAAACTCGCACTTGCTTAACTTAGCATACAACTGGTGATCCCTTAATATTCGCAAGGCAATGCAAAGACGCTCTTGGTGTTCTTCCTCATCCTTGGAGTATATCAAGATATCTTCTATAAACACCACAATTAACTTATCCAAGTACGGCCTGAAGATCCTATTGATATAGTCCATAAACACCGCTGGAGCATTCGTTAAATCAAAAGACATTACTAAAACTTGTAATACCCATATCTGGTGCGAAAGGCTGCCTTCTGGATGTCTCCTGCTCTGACTCTCAACTGGTGATATTCTGACCTTAAGTCAATCTTGGAAAACACCGCTAACCCCATTAGCTGATCTAGTAAGTCATCAATCCTAGGCAATGATACTTGTTCTTGATAGTTACTTTGTTCAACTATCTGTAATCTATACACAATCTTAGGATCATATCCTTCTTTCTCACAAACAGTATTGGTGAACCTCACAGTAAGACATTTGGTCTAATGAATCCTTTCTTAAGTAACTCTTCAATTTGCTTTTTCAACTCTGCCAATTCAGAAGGCGACATTCTATACGGTGCTTTGGAAATTGGAGTTGTCCCTGGTACTAGTTCAATAGAGAACTCAACTTCCCTCTTTGGGGGTAAAACAAACACTTCCTCAAGAAATACCTCAGGAAACTCCCTCACTACCTTGATCTGCTCAATATCAACTACTTTATCTGTAGTAACAAAAAAGAGAACAACGTAGGCCTGACAACCCTTCTGAATACACTTAGTTACTTGAGTAGCAAACCACCACAAAAGACCATTAATAGTCTCAACTATCATAGTGCACAAAGGAAGGGTTACCATCTTCCTTTTGTAATCCAAAATGGCATTATTTGCTTATAGTCAATCCATGCCAATAATCACATCAATACCTTTGAGGGGTAGACAAATTAAATCAATCACAAACTCACGATTCTCAAATTTAAGCACGAGACTCAAACAAGCTTGCGTGGTTAACACAATGGCTCCTGCTGGAGTTGATACTTTCAACAAGCAAGACAAATCATACATTAAAAATTTAAAATTTTAAGCACAATTCACAGCAATAAAAGAATGAGTGGCACCAGAATCAAACAACACATTTATATCATGTCCTTAAAGAAAAACAGTACCTCTAATCAGATTAATAGACGTATCGGCCTCTTCTTTAGACAAAGTAAAAACTCTCCCTAGAACCACGAATCTAAAACTAGGAGTTTGCTATTTTGCCTTTGGACAATTGCAAGCCAGGTGTCCAAACTTATGGCATCTGTAGCATTACCAACACTGCCCTGTATGATTCTTTCAACATCTCAAGCAAGGACCACTAACACTTGGTGTGGATCAGGGAAGCTCACGGTGGACACTCTAATCTCCTCCCATATGATTCTCCTAAGCCGGTCTCCTTTGCATAAAGCCTTTACTGGCTGAATCCTTTTGATTTTGGCTCTTGCTTTTGCCTGAAGTCCCAGAAACATAGCTATAGTTCTTATTGATTCCTCCCATTGGCCTTATCAAACTAGATAACCTGTCCTAGCTATCCCGGTAATGGCTCTACTCCACCTCTTGGGTCCTGTGGGCCATCATCCTGAGTTTTGTGCAGGCATCCTCGAAACTTTTAAACTCTTATAAGGCCATTTGCTGCTTCAACTTTGGCCTTGCCTGTTCTATCAATTGTGAGGCCATCCACTCTGGGTTATCTTTCTATTGCAGGTAGGTCACATGCTTAGAAAGGTCAATATACTTGGCAATAAACTCATCCTCATACATGTTCTTCTGTCGAAGAGTATAAAAAGTTGTTTCTTTTTCTTGTCTCATGGTTGGAAAAAAGTAGTGATCAAAGAACATCTACTTGAATTCTTTCCGAGTAACCCTCGAGTCATCTATGCCACTTACACACCTCCACCACCTCTTAGCTCAGTCCCTCAATAAGACTATTGTTGCTTGCACCTTCTGATAATTTATGTTTGATTGGTTGAGAATACTGAGTTCATGCAAAGAAAACGAAGAGTAAATTGTTTTAATACCCATAGAATAAAAATAATAAAATAAGTGCTAACAGTAAAATATAAATAAAATAATAATATAAATAATTTTAATTGTATAACAAAAAAAATAAGTCTATTTAGCGTAAAAAAAAATTATTTTTATTCAACATTTTTCAGCTTGCCTATGCTAGTAGAAAACTACAAGTTTTTCTAACATCACTTTAAACATATCACTATTTTTAAGGGATTAGTGAATATAATTCTATCTCCAGTACTTAATATAAGAACTAGTTTAAGAGATTATTGAGTGTAGTAATTGTACATATCAAAAGTTTAATCAAATGGTAGTTCTAGCTAATACATATGATTAGCAAGAATATTTTAGAAAAGATAATATATATTTATTACAAATAACTAACTTAACTAATTTTCCTAATCATGACTCTATGTGAATATGTGTGTATAATATTATAAAAATAAATAGCATAACATGATATAAAAGCCCCACATCAACTAAATACTAAAATTAAGGAGCTTTAAGAGCCTCTATATACGAGGTTGTAGATAGAGTTAAAAATAAGCCAAACAATTTTCACATATATCTAAGACAGTCTCAAAAAAGTGCCATTTTTGAGTTTGTAAACCGTTTGATCATATTGAAATTTTATCAGCCTATTTGTGACATCCAATTCATCAATTTCAATGGTTGGATCGTTGCTCTAATCTCTGAGGTAGGTTATTAGGTATGCTTTGAACTCATTTTATTAAATTTTGTAGATAAAACCCTGAATAGTACATTGTTGTTTTTAAATTTGTTCACTGTTGGATCGAGTCACAATTTGGAGAATAGACTCATGATAGATAAAAAATTAAATTTAACTATTGGGTTAATGATTTAACTTCTGTATTGAGAATAATTTAACTCGTATTAAATCTGTTTGTCTAAGTTCTTCAAAGATAGGACATTAGCTATAAATTAGGGGTTTTCTATCTAGGTTATGAATTTGATGATTCTAATGATATAACCTAATAATTAAAGGATAATTTAAGTTAAGAAAATCTAGAAATTGAATTTAAATCATCATATATATATGTTTTTACTCTAAACCTTAAAAAAATAACCTTTCGAGCTAGAACTTTGCGAGTAACTTACTCTAATATTGTAAAGATAACATTTTAATTTCATTTGTAGATATCAACCTTATTATGGCATTTTTGAGTGCAAATCGTGGTTGTATTTAACTATTAGCTAGAAGACCTGGTAACTAAATTTCTATCTATTAGATGCTTTGTTATGAGATTACTTAGTGGTTTTATAACCAATTTTTGTATATGTATATTATGTTTTGTATGAACTGTCTTGTGGGATGCTATTTTGAAAAAGGTTACAACTATTTGTGTTATTAGAAATTAATAATTATGACTATGGTATTATTCTGAAATTTGTTTGATTATACATATAAATGTGTAATCGTAAACCCTATGCATTTGATTTGGTTGGGGGAGGAGACGATTAGAGTATGTAGTTATACACATACCATGTGGTATTGGCCATCATATGGAGTTTTATGGTTGGCTACTATTATTGTCCCACTATTTTTTCAGGGACTACAACACCTACTAGTTTTTCAAGGAGGGACTCATGCTCCATCGAATGCTATGATTTTTCACTGGTCCACATCACTCATGCAATGAGCTTGTTAGAGTAGCCACTCAAATGTAAAGAACTTAGCCCATGAGTCCAGTCAGTAGAAATATAGGGGATATAAGGTTGGATTTGGGTTTAGTGATTGCAAATGACATAAAATCTTTATTGACATTTATATTTTGTGAATAAATGTAAAGTATGATATCTTTTATGACATGATCAATTATATGAGGCTGGCTGAAATATCTTACTTATCTGGTTATTATGAGTTTAACTATTAAATAAATGTCTAATGACCGTTACAAAATTTGTGTATCCCACCTGACCCTCGCTAGCTCCATGCTAATGTGTGTGATAGGTAGGGTTTTAGTTACTGATGCTAGCAAATATTAAGATGCATCGCAAGTGTACGGGTCATAAAAATAGAAAGTGGCAAATCAAGGTCGATCTCGCAGAGAACTCAATTAATTAGTAATTAGGCAATAAAAATCTTTTTTTCGTTTAAGTTAGGTAAATCAAAATTTCTTCGAATTGAGTGAAAAGAAATAAAATTGAACAAGAGTGAAAAGAAATAAAATTGAACAAAACAAAGCTTTATCAAATTAATTAAGCAAACGCAAAAAGAACAACCTAGAGTTACTAATATATTATTTGCTCCTTAGATTTTATCCTCACTAAATTATTCATACTTAAACTCAATTCGTTAATCTAGAGTATTAATAGTTAAAAGTGCCTGTCAGTCTACTTATAACTTTACTTCAATTAATTATGTAATCTCTCATACAATTACATAAGGCGCATATTAATCCAACTTCACTCTAATTTGATTATGTGGAGCCTCCAGGTATATGTCTATCCTAGGTGCAAATTAGATTAAGGGTGTGTTTGGATGAAATCAAACCGTGGTTTGAAAAAGTGATTCTGGAGAATAGATTCTGGGGAAAATAGATTCTGTGAAGAATAGATTTTGTAAAAAAGTGATTCTGAGAAGTGAGAGTGTTTGGATAGTTGTTATCAGAAGCACTTTTTATATATACAAATTACTAAAAAAATACATAAGTTAATATGATAATTACAGAAAAAATAGATTTTATGATATATTTTAATTTGAAGGAATAAAATTGTTAATAATATGTTTTTTACCAACATAATTAATAATACATAAGATAATATAATTAATAAATAATTAATGTATATATATATTTATAAAATATAAGATTAAATATATTTATAAAAAAATATGTTTATAAAAAAAATAACAAGATATATATCATATAGGCCCTCACATTCTCCCTTTTTTCTCTAAAAGCAAAAAAAATTTGTTTTTTCCAAAACCATGGTTTTGGAGTCAAAACCATGGTTTTGACCCAAAACCATGGTTTTGGTTTTTAGAGGGGATGTTTGGGTAGATTATTCCCCAAACCATGGTTTGGGTTTGGGGTGTCACCCAAACACACCCTAAATCCAATTCTACGTTACTTAATTCATGGTCTATTTAAGATTTCCTTTGTCAAGTTCAATCCTAGATTCCCAAAACAAACTCAACGGTGACCAAATACTAAGTTAGTTATAATTAAAAACAAGATTAAGTGAACTGAATTAAAAATAAGTATAATTAAACAGTAGGAATAATCTTTAAATCACAAACAACTTCATAGTACTCTAAGTTACAAAACAAAACTAGCTACACATGACCTTAGGCAATTCCAATTCAGCAACAGTAATTCTGAAACAAGATGGCATAATGGAATGGAAAAGAAATCTTAACAGGGGAATGAGAAATCTGAATAATGGAATGATGAAAATGGAATGATTGTAAACTGAATAAGAACCCAAGTCTCCAGCAAAGCTCCAGCAGAAGTACGATGGCGGCCTCAAGATGAAGACGAAGGCGTCTTCCCTCTGTCTAAGACGATGATGAATCCCCTCCCCTGTTCGAACCAGTTCGGCCGCTATTAGATGAAGAAGATGATCCACCAGCTCTCCCTTGCTTGTCTCCGTCGAGCTCCAGCAAAAGAACAATGTCCTCTCCTTCTTTCGAAACAGTCGGCGCCTTCCTCTGTCTCACAACCAGTTCGGCGCTTCTAGCTCTCCTGCAGAACCTGTCGGCCCTCTTCAGAGAAGAAGAACCAGTTCGGCTCCTTCACCCCCTCCGTTTTTTCTTTGATAGGCAGGCCCCCCTAGTCAAACGGTGTCGTCCATGGATGTGCCATTCCCAAAATTCCATTCCCCCAAACGGTGTGTTTAGTTTCGGCTGAAAAGGGGAACAGATCCTCTCAGCGGCCATTTTCTCCTCATCTCTCAGAATCTCCAATTCTTGACCGTCCACTTCATCCGAATGCTCACCAAGAGACACGTCATAAAGCATTCAAAATCACATCTAAGCCATTCGTCTTGTTATGATCCTGGCCGCACATTCAATTTCATATTCCGCCAAATCCCTGTAGCTTTATTTCACGAATACACTCCAGTTTCTTGTGAAGTTCCATGTCCATCGGCGGTGCAAACAGGAGCTCTGTCGTCACCATCGGTCGGGCACTATGAGAGAATTTGTTGAGAGTAGCTTATTTGGTCAGGTATCTTCATTACAACTCTTCCTCCATATCTTTGCCGCAACTATTCCTCCATCCCTTTTTGAACTATGCTTTTTCTTGTTCTTCCTTTTCCCCTTCCATTTAATTAATTTGAAGTTCTTGTTCGAATTTTTTTGGGTGGATTAATTAAATCAGGAGGATGAGCGATTACAGGGTGGAGATGATTAATGATGGCATGTGGGAGTTTTATATGCATCTCCACGGGCCTGAAGACAGTAAATTTTTTCATCCCTCTGATTTACAATTTTTTTTTTTATTTCCGACTGATTATTTTAATATGCACCTTTAGTCGGAATGTATGTTTAGCAAGTTTTGTTTGGGAATAGCTTGCAAACTTCTGGAAATCTGCATTTTTCTTTTTGTTGCAACTATTACGTTCGGAAGTTTGTCTCGATCTTAAGATCAGCGAAGTTGTCACTTTTAGTTTAGATGGAAAAATTATGTTGGTGAATTATCCATTTTGTTTTAATCATTTTGGTGAAAGGAGATCGTCTGGTTTTGTTTGTATCTCTATACTCCTGCAGACATGATTTCTCTGTTTTTCAACAAAGTCAAATGAGATGTTATTCTGACCTTCTAGTTGAGTTGTTAGTTGGCGTATCATGATTTTCTCCAGTTTTCTATGTACAATCAGTTAAAGTCAATATATTGGCAGTGAATGTAATCTACAGATAACAATAATCATCCATCCACAACTTTGGCTTCCACAAATTTTGTGCACCTTCAATACCTTCTGTTCTAGTTTATGCAGCCATTTAAAGATATGATCGAAGAGACTAGGAATTGCAAGCCAGTTAACCAACATACTCAGAGATGTTGGAGAGGAGTGAGTCTGAAGTTTTTATTGCTTACTGCTTTTTTAAGTTCTTTTAAGAGTTGCAGAGTAAATCTTTTTTTAGACCATAGAGTGTTCCGCCATGAGAGCTTTTGTGAGATTGTCACTGGACAAAGTTACATTAGGTATAGATAGACTGATTCCAAATAATAATGATTTACACATCTCCTAAACAAGTTAGGAGACCAAGTTTGCTGCAAAAGCTACCTTGACCAATTGAACAAAACATAACTTTCTCTTCCGTATTTAACGAAATAGAACTTGACACATGTTGAACTAGCTGTCATAAGGGACAAAACAGAATTTGTTGTCCTATGTAAGAAAATACAAGTTGCTGTCATGTCATACAAAATACAAGTCGGTGGATTGAATGACTGAAGTGCTGGAATTTGAATTTTTATTGCAGGTGGTAGCTATATTATCTCTCATGTTGACTAAATATTGTTGAGGCTATAGAAGATGGACCTTCTAGACCTTCACCTGCTAGGAATTGATTAGACATTGTTGAAGTTGCTATTGAAGATGCACCTTCACCAAACAAGAAGGAAGAAATTAAAGAAGAGCAATGTAGATGTTAGTATGTGGTCATAAAAAAGTTGTAATGCAATATATTTCATACAACAAAACTGTCTTGTGTATATGTAGTTTGCTCTCAAGCAGTGTTTCATGTAATGCTGTTGCAGGCAAAGAGTTTGAAAAATATATATATAGTCTCTTTATTTGTTACTTTACAGGCATCTTATTGTTCTCAAATAGATTTAAACTCCTATGAGTTATCATAAGCTGAACCTTTTTTGTTAAATCAGGCTGTACAATGCTATTTATTAGCAAGATAAATCTCATTCCATATTTATAGAGGAAGAAATTAAACAATCCTTGACTAATTTGCTCTGCTATCATGCTTTTAATTGAGCACTGCACATCTTCTCTCTATTTTCCAAAACAATTATGAAAGAGAGATACTCCCTCCGTTTGTAATTATAAGAGACATTTGATACGTATAGCATGTTCTTATATATAAGAGACTTAAAAGTTGTCTCTACTTTTTTGTGTTGATTTCTTATTTTACCCATATTTATTATTTCAACTCACACTCTCTCTCTCCTTCCCACTTCTCTTTCTTTTACTCCCTCCGTTCCTTATTATAAGAGACGAATAACCGAATTACGTTGATAAAAAAAACAGTTAAAATTAGTTAAGAATAATTAATGTGCAAAAAGTATAATTTTTTTTCCAAAAATGCCCTCATTAATAAGGAGAGAGAGCATGAGAGAGAACAATAGTAAATTCTTAAAAGAAAGAGAAGTGGGAAGGAGAGAGAGTGTGAGTTGGAGACAATAAATATGGGTAAAATAGGAAATCAACACAAAAAAGTAGAGACAACTTTTAAGTGTCTCTTATATTTAAGAACATACTATAAGCATCAAATGTCTCTTATAATAAGGAACGGAGGGAGTAATAATTTAATTGTTCTCTCTCATGCTATCTCTCCTTATTAATGAGGGCATTTTTGGAAAAAAAATTATACTTATTACACATTGATTGTTCTTAACTAATTTTAACTGTTTTTTTGATCAACGTACTTTGGTTATTCGTCTCTTATAATAAAGAACGGAGAGAGTAGAAGATATCCAATAACGTGCGAAATAACTTGATTCAATAAATATAGAAATATCCACGGGAAACAGAGTAAAGCAATGAAATAATGCTAATCCAGTCAAATAATTTCAACCCATCCACATCATTGAAATTTTGCAAACTTCGTTTGGAATATAAGTTCTCCAATACAAAGCCAGCATGGCTTATCATGGGGGGAAATAAATGAAGAATATAATAGTTCCATGAAATTATCATACGATGCAAACCAAAAGGAAACTCAATGTGAAAATTAGAACAAACATGATGCTTTAAAGAATCTTAGCACAATTGCTTAGCTTATCCGCCCATAGCAGCACAGGTCATCTTAGATTTGAACAGTGGCATACAAAAGATTCTAATTTAAATGCAATAACATTGCTAATTTTCTGGAAAGAACCTCTGCTTACTTGGGCATTCAAACCATCAAGAATGAGGAAGAGAGATGGAAAAGAAGGGGAAAGATATGGAGGAAGAGATGTAATGTAGGCATCTGAATAAACTACTTTCGGCAAAGCTATGGAGATTCTCTCATATTTTCCAACGATGGGTGACGGGACGACGGAGCTTCCTGTCTGCATTGCCTGGGGGTGGAACTTCGACGGAAAATGGCCCTCTGAACCCTGAAGGGATCTTGCAGAATATGCAATTAAATGAACGACCAGATTATATGAAGATAGATGGTTCAGATGCGATTCTAAAAAGCTTCATGAGATATCTTTATGCAGGCCGTCAGATCAACTGGACGGGTAGGATATTAAGCTTCTGAGGGAAAAGGAGAAAATGGCCCCTGAGAAGATCCGGATCCGCTGAAAAGAGGATTAAAAAAATAAAATAAAATAAAAATAAAATAAGAGGGAAAAACTGGAAAGGAAAGAAACTAAGACGAAAATAAAATTAATATAATTCTTAAAATTAGTATTAACCACCTATATTTATTTTAAATCAAGATATTTATAAGAAAATCTCCCAAATAATGCTCAAAATCAAATCTTCCAATTTAACTCTTAGAAATCTCTTAAAATGCATTGATAATTCTCCAAAAACCACTCAAAATATTCTTTAAATATATTAAAAATAGAGAGTTATTAGTTATTGAGACGTTGTCTCATTTTGTTGTTTAATGTTTTTCCAGGTGGAAGTTTTAGAGGAAAGACGTCAAGAAAGGCTTAGGAGGATTATAGCCGCATTCGCGACTTATAGTGCCTCCTCAATCTATAAGTTATATTGTTTATCGCATATTGCCACGCTAGAACAATCAATGTTTAATTTATTCATGTATTATCATGTCTTTGTGTTCTTTCAATTAAAATAATTAAAATTAGTCTCATTCAAACAACCAACTTTCATAAGACTAAAAACTAAAAAGATTGGTTGGGCTTAAGTAAAATAAGTTTAACATTAAATAAAAGGGTTAATATAATCTCTAATCTCTCAAATTTTAAATTATAGGTTTTAATCCATCGAGAGGCAAAATTGTTTAAATTTTTATTGAATTATAGAGACCAATATTATAAATGAAAAGAAACTTGATGGACCCAAAGCTATACTACTACACAAATAGAAGGTTGTAGCGTTTTCTTTTGTTCAGTTGGTAGCATTTTCAAAACGCTACAAGAATTAGTGCTACGATTTGCTATTTTTACTAGTTGTAGCGCTTGAAAAGCGCTATAGCATATATCTTTCTTTTTTTTAAAAAAAAAAAGATAAGCTGTAGCGCTTATTTGAAGAAGCACTACAGCTGTTCTTTTTTTAAAAAAAAAATATATAATCCATTTTTAGGAGACTGTTATTCATCTCCCAGGTATTTTGTTGGTTGGTTTCTGCCGAAATTCATCTTCTTTCTTTCTGAATCTTCAATCTCCAGTATCTCCATAGAGGAAAAACCTGTAAAAGTAAAAGACAAAAAAAGGACATCTTTCAATTTGAGTATATTTGCTCATAATATGTTGAAATCTTTGCTCTATAAAGAAATACGCCCTAAAAAAATTCAAGGATTAAATCATTCCTGCATAACAACAAAGAATAACATTTTTTTTTTATTTAGCACTTGAAAGAAAAAACGCATAGATGCTTAAAATTTCAAACTTGTATGAAAAATCAAACAAAAAAAATAAACAATTCCAAAAAATACTTTCCCATGTTTCCAGATCTTCCACTAAGGAGAAAAACACAAAGATTCACAAAGAACGATAAGTGATATCGGCAATCAAATGCGAATACGAGAACACAGAGAGGTTGAGAGTGAACCTGAACATGACAAGATAAGGAGAGCCATAGAGTAGAGCGAAATGCTGCAAGCGGAATGGAGGCATAGGAGAGGAAGATAGAGAAGATGGTGGGCTGAGAGAAAGAAGGAAGGATGAAGACTTCTAGAGAGAAGTGGAAAAGAGGAAAAGAGCAAGGCGGCCACAAGAAAAGAAAGTAGGGTTAGAGTTGGGCTTGAGAAGATATTAGGTTAAAAAAAAATTAAGCACATCCGGTGGCATTTGATTGAGAAAGCACTACGGGTGATTCTATTTTTCTCACAAAAAAAAATAGTTATACCTATAGCTCATTCTTAAAAAACACCACGGGATATTTTTTTTATTTCTTTTAGAAAATTAAAACTAAAACCAAACCCTCCATCACCGTATGTATCGTTTGCTTTTTTGTTTTTGTTGGTTTTCCACCCAAGATTCATATTCACATCATAAATATATTATATAATTATTAATACTGATAGGTTTTGGGTAATATTAATACTGATTTTTATTCACTTATATCACTAAAATGTTTTTGTCAGATTTATATCACTAATATTGATATCTATTATTCACTTCTGTATGCAGTAAAAGATAATTATTTTTTTAAAAATAATTGTCTTCTGTAACATTTTTTTAAGAAAATCCTACGACTATATTATGCTTTTTGAAAAATAAAAAATATATATAATAACTGTGAAAATTTCTCAAGAAAGCCGTACAAAAGACTTGTAGCATATCGTAACATTTTTTCAAAAAAAAAAGCTACAGTTGTTTAATATTTTTAAAAAATAAAAAAATATATAACGCTTGTAACGCATTCTTGAAGAAGTGCTATAAAAGACTTAAGCCTGTTGTAGCGCTTTTTCAAAAAAGCGCTATAGCTGTTTAATGTTTTTAAAAAATAAAAAATATATATAACCCATGTAGCGCATTCCTAAAGAAGTGCTATAAAAGACTTATAGTTTGTTGTAGCATTTCCTCAAAAACCTATTACAGATGTTTAATATTTTTAAAAAATAAAAATATAAATAGGAGTTGTAGTAGCACTTGTTCAAAAGAGTGCTACAAAAACATGTGCTACTTTTTTAACTTTTTGTAGTAGTGCTATGATTTGAAACTTGAGGGACTAAAATTCAAATAAAAGCAAATTTAAAAGATCAAAATTTGTATTAACCCAAAATAAAATGGTAAGTTAAAATATCACAGATAGTTGAAAGAATTATGTTAAAAGAGTTATTTTTATTTAAGTTCGATAATGTTTAAATCTAAATTAGCTATTAGTTTTATTCAATCACTAAATTAGCTGTTAGTTTGGAATCCCAAATAGTTATTAAGAAAATTACATTCCTCAATATTGCAGCAGTTAATCAGAAAGGACCGTGAAATTACGCGTTAAGTTTGATAAGTGATTACACATAGTTTTACTAGAATACTGCAGTGTGGAATGCTCATACTGAATCTTTGATTTTATTATTTTTTGAATTTTTTGCAGCACACAAGAGTGACTGTAGTTTTAATCAAAGTGATGACTATGCAATTAATTAATTGTTGACACAACATATTTCAAATTTTAATTTTTTTAATATAGTATTTTTATATGAGGTTAATATAATTTTTGGTCCTTTAAAATTGTCCTTATTTTGGTTTTGGTTCCTCAAATTTTAAACCATAAGTTTTGATCATTTAAAGGATAAAATAGTGTATGTTTTTATTGGATTATAGGAACTAATATTTTAAATGAAAAGAAACTTGAGGGACCAAAATTAAAACTAAGATAAACTTGAAGGATCAAAATTTATATTAACTCTTTTATATTTATTGCATGTTTTATGAGTATTTAATGGTAGAGTCACAATTTAAATGAGTTGAATCAATATTTTTCTTTAGATGAGAATAACATTGTTAAAATTAAGGGCTCAAAAATACACTTTATAAATATAAGAAACTAAATTAAAACTTGATATAAGTTTTAAAAACTAAATGTATAGTTTAACCTAAAATAAATATGGACTTAGACATTGATCATCTACATAAAAGAATTGTTTCTTTGTGTGCTTGGGCATAATAATTTGTGTGTGTATCATATAATTTTCATAATATGAAATTTCATTATCAAAAAATTAAAAAAATTTCACTATTTATTGTATGTTTTACCTTGAATGTTTTGGTGTTTTGGATGATGACTCCAAAGACTGAATCTTATTTTAAGAAAAATACTTACATGGCGTTTAGAAAATTTTATTCAAGGTCCTTAATTAATTGTCAAATAAAAATAAGATTGTTGGATGTAAATATGCCAACTGAGTGAGTACGCAAAGTCCCTTTCACATATAATTTTTTTTTTCATTTCAACGGTTAAAGATTTTGAAACGTGTGTGTGTATTGCAAATCTGAGGAACTCTCACTAATTTTCAAACAGAGCCTGGTTGTCATTCACCCCATTTTTATACACTGTTTTGGGGGACAAATCGGGCTTTTTTGATTTACACATTATAAATGAGCAGAAAATAAAGAAAAAGAATTCTGCCAAATCAAAATGAAAGAAAATAATTAACATTTGGTCTGTAAAAAATAAAAGTTACGTTTGATACGAAGCATTAAAAATAAAGGATAAAAATTGGGATTAAACTTGAAAAAAATTCTTAAAAAGTGTTTAGTATGAGTAATTTCTTGTTACATCAGATTAGTTAATCTCATGTAAATGGAATTGGGAAATATCGCATCCTCATAGTATTCTCCAAGTTCACATATATGGATTTGTCTAATCTCATATAATAAGAAATTACTCCTATTAAATACTCCTTTAACACATTTTTCCATTCCAGGGGCAAGTTTCTGTTTGATTGGTTGAAAATACTGAGTTCATGCAAAGAAAAAGAAGAGTAAATTGTTTCCACACCCATTAAAGAAAGATAAAATACACACTAACAGTAAAATATAAATAAAATAATAATATAGATAATTTTAATTGTATAACAAAAAATAAAATAAATTTATTTAGTAAAAAAATTATTTTTTGTTCAGCGTTTTCAACTTGCCGATCTTATTAAGATAGTAGAAAACTACAAGTTTTGCTATGTGAGTTTAAAAAACAAAAGAAATGAATAAAATCCTCTATAACATCACCTTAAACATGTCACTGTTTTTAAGGGTTTAGTGAGTGCAATACTTTTTTCTTATTAATTAACAAAATGGGCTTTTTTTTAGCTAAAAATATTGTACTATTGGATTTTTCTTTGGTTTGAGAACTACATTAACCGAAACCACCCTTATGATTGTCACTCTCATTCGAATTTATTCTCATTTGAGGGAAGACCTCAAAGTGTTTTTTTTTTTTGGCCAAACCTCAAAAGGGTATTCATTTTTCAAAGATTTCATATCTCTTCCCCACGAAAAGCATAATCTTTTCAGGAAATCAAAACAACCTAATTAATAAGGTCCCTTAATAAAATGTTACCTTTTGACCATGCCTCATGCCTTAGCGTGCACACCAAACCCAACTCTCTTACATATGACGACGTTTATTTGAAAACTTTGGAAGCAGGATTTCATAATCTTGGAAGCATATATTATCTTCAAAATTTGATATTTAGAGTTTATTTGGGGGGAAAAAAACTAAGGCGAAGCTCACAACATTTTGCTAGAGTTCATCTAATGAATAGTTTCATGTAACAAATTGTTTATTTGGAAAAATGTTATTTATATCATGCGGAAGCTGAATGTCATGATATTATTACCTCATTGTACTGTACCTCAATTACATAAGAAAATGCCTATATACTGACATCATGAATCTACGTTTTTCTTTTTCTGTTTTAACAACACGCATCAAAAGAATAAAGACGATCCAAGAGAAAAATAGACATAAAGGACATAGTTGTAATTGACCAAGATATGAATCTGCCCATTAACGTCAAACGCTTATTATATTACAATAATCGAAATAATAGCAAAAGAAAAATAAGCAATGAATATTTTCTTTGCAGTGAATCAAATGTTAAAAATTCAAAACGCAAAGCAAAAGGACTGACCCCTTCACTATACCATCATAATCATCTACTAGAAAGTATTCATTGCTTCTTCGGGTTCAGGAAACTAAGCAATGGTCTCTTTGGGATGGGAATGAACTTGACGATCCAACCAATAGACCAAGAAATAACTACAATTAGAATGCATGCACCCCACTGCCCCCAATTCAATCACTCAGTATCTGCAAATTTCTTCAGAAACTCCACCATCAGCACCTAAAGCACAATGGTTATCCCTATGATCCGATCCCCAGAAACAACATGTTCTTATGAATCCCTTGGAACACATTCTTCTTCTCCAACTTCCTTGCATTAAACTCATTGAACACTTGGCATAGCACAAACGTGTTGAAAATCAAAGTGACATTTACCATTGAACTCACCCCAAGTATGTCCTCACCCTTGAACTGTAAGGTCAATAGAATTGTGATATGGTATAAAGCTTGGGCTAAGAAATTTTGCCACATAATGTTGGTGATGAGAGGCTCAATTCTACAATAGGTGGTTTATCCAATAACTCCATTGTAGGCTTCTTTGTTGCTAAAGCTAAAGCACCCAAAGTGCCCATTATTAGGTCCACCCACAACAGCTGGACTGCAGTTAATGGCACCTCTCCTGCTCATACTGCAGCCACAAAATTAATTGCAAGAGTTGCAACATTTACTGTAAGCTAAAACTGAAAGAACTTTTGGATGTTGTTATAAACACATCTTCTCTATTTAAAAACTGTGGCAACTGAGGCAAAATTATCATCCAAGATAACAATGTCTGAGCTTTCCTTTGCAACTTCAGTGCCTTAAATCCCCATCGAAAGTCTTATATCAGCCTCTTTTAATGCTGGAGCTCACTGGTGCCATCTCCTGTGACAGCAACTATGTGACCTTTCTGTTTGAGGCATTGAATCATAAGGAGCTGGTCAAGGGGAGAGGATCTTGCCATCACACAAATTTTCTCCACTTTGTTTAGTCTTTTCTTTCAAAATTCCTCACCTTTGATGATTGCTTCAGATGTGTCTTGATTAGGTTGGAGGATACCACATTCTATGGCTATGACTTTGGCTGTGAAAATAGTCTCTTACGATCATTTTGACATTCACTCCACCTTGTTGGCAACTGTTTACGACTTTTTTGACACCTGGACAACATGGATCTTTAATACCAACTAGTCCTAAGAGGGTGAGCCCTTCTTTTTACCTTTTTGATTCCTTCATCATCTTCTTCAGCTACCTTTTTATGTGCAAAAGCAATACACCTAAGGCTATTGGCCGCCATCCCACGTGGTTATGAGAAAACAAAAAGGGGCTTTTGTCGCCGTTAATCTCTACGTTGTCGCTCTCGCCTGACATGCTAGACTAATCAACTTGCAGAGAATGGCCTTCCAGGAACAAGCCATCTGCAGGAACTTGATCCCCGATCTTCAGCCACACGACATCACCCACCACGATGTCGTATATGGAAACTTGTTGCCGGCGACCACTTCGTACAACATCGACTTGGATGTTATTGCTAACCCGGGACAGCTTGTCGAACTGTATGCTCTGTCTGAAGTTGCTAATGGAAGATACAGCAATGACGAGATAAACAGCAACGAAGATGCTTCCACCTTCGTACCAGCCTTCTTTAATTCCATTCTCTTTGATGCCGAAGCCAAGAGAAAGAGCAGCACAAACCAAGAGAATGAGAATGGTGGGGTCCTTGAAGCCTTCAATCACAAATGAAAGAAACCTCTCGTAGGTGGTTTCGGATGTGTTAGAACCAAACTTGTTGCACCGTCACCTGACGTCATTGGGGCAGGGCCTAAATAGCGACGAGGCGGTGCTTGCTTGGTTTCTAGATTCTTGACCAGTCAGTGGCCCCACCTTCCCGGACTTCAAGTCCCTCCTTGTATCCTCTCATAGCTTCATCTCGATTCCTTCAAATCATCATTCATTCATTATTCTATAAAGAATTTTTTTTAAAAAAATTCAATTACATATGCTCGTATTTTGCAACGAGATTCATATAATCAAGAGCACCGCAATAAAAAAAAAACTTAAAAATATATAAGTCATTTGATAATATTTTCAAATTTTATTTTGGTACATGTGTACTAAATTAGCATTTGTTACATTTATAGAACTGATATTTAATCTATAATTGAAAAGATTGTAAGGCCGTAATAAAAAAAACTATAAATACCTGACTAAAAATCATATGAAATTGTAAGGAGGGATAAACTAATTTTCCCTTAAAAGCATTATAGCCACGTCCGAACCAAAGAAACAAAAATTATACCTACAGTTAAGTCGATATACTTGTGCGTGTGTGTGTGTACATGTGTAGTTGTGTGGTTGGGCAAATTGGTTTTACTAATAGTCAAGACCATCAGGACAAGGGGCAAAAAAAAAAAAAAAGCGAAAGCGAAAAGCAACGATAAACTACTTGTTTGTATGCTGAGAGGTTTTGGATTGACAGAAGTCGGAGCATGGTTACCGAAGTAAGGGTGACGATGAGGTGGGAAGATGTTTCCAGTTTCCATTCCCCTGCAGAGATCCTGATGTGAGGACCCCGAACACTGGCGAAACAATTTAAAAAGGATCTAGGAAAATCGTCGAAAATCATGAAATTGATAAGACGGCAGATTCCACAATTTAATAACAGTCCTAAATTTCCAGTTAATAAAAAAATAGTATAACATTAACATGTCGAAGAATTTATAGTGCAATAACATTCAAAGTACAATTACCAGATCAAAGATCACTTAATGAGTTGATTTTATCAACTTCTTGAACCTCTCTCCAGAGGAAATGTAATACAATTAAATTTTAGCATCTTCCAGAAAGAAAACAACACTAGCACGTATGATGCAGCATACAATAAGAATTAACGGGGTCAGAGAATACATAACATCCAAGATTATCAGACTAAAATTAAGCGGCGATGAGAATTGAGAATTCAAGGATTTTGCCGACCCAAGTTTGTTGACGGACGATATAAACCCGAAGGCAGCAAGAAACAGAGTTCAAGGTTTACAATTTTAAACCGGAATCCTTGAATAGATGCTATAATACTCATATTCGGAACTCAAACTCAATTTTGCAGGGTCTCTTCATTTTTCTCCTTCACGAGACTGGTGAGAGTTGTTTGGCTAACACCGAAGGAATGATCTGTGTCTAAATCGATAACAGTGTACGAGGAAGATGGTGATAACTTAGACCTATTGCTGTTCTTGGTGAGAGGCACTGTGGATGTGAACTGAGACAAGAGGGCTCTGGAACAATAATAACGAAAGCAGAATGCCATTTTTTGTTTGGTTTGCTAAGATTGTGAGGGACATTGAATAGTGTCTGTATACGCTCCAAATTGGTGACGAAGGGCATAGACATGTTTGCTTTGAAAGCAAGAAACTCAGAATATGAATTTTACATATATATGTGTGTGTGGGTGCGGGTGTGGGTGTGGGAGTGTGTGTGTGTGTGTGTGTGTGTGAATGAAGGATTATGAAGATTGTGGACACGCAGCGAGCTAAAGAACGGAAAGCCTAAGAAGCATGTCTGAACTACGCGAACGATGAATCGGAGAGTATATATGGAGTTTCTGCAATTGAAGAATATATATAATGTGGGGGTAGGAAAATGGCGGGAAAGTTGATGTCTCAGAGCCAGAGGAAAGGAAAAAGGTTTCCGTGGGAAACAGACGTATGAGACTCGGAAATTTATTCAGTTCATTAGGCATTTCCTTTTCAATTTGATGAGAAAATGTTGGGGCGTTCGGGCTTTCTTTTATCCAGTTACTTCAAGCCCAAGTAAACGAGTGGGAAATATAAATTGTAAACATTTAGAGTAAAATACACCGATCACCTTTTTATTTTATTTCAATTATATAAACTCTTTTTGAAAATTCCTCCTATTTTGAAAACATATATAAACTTTTTTTTAAAATTAAAACATATGTTATACAAACCTTCATCTTATTTTTGAGATTCTATTTCCATCTACCCAAAAATTAGTTGACCATTAAATTTTGAATTTGACTTTTTTTAATACCAAAATGCCGCTTTCTAACCTAATAATTATTTAGACATTTATATTTTTCAAAAAATAATTCTAATACACATTTTTAAAAGTATAATTTAGAAATTTATTAGTATGAGGGGTAAAATAGTATATAAAATTTATTTTAATTTAAATTTTATTTAAAATAATATTTTTAGAATCTTTTTAGAATATTCCTAACGGTATTAACTGATTAGATTACACTAGATGTTTTTAAAATAGATGGGAGGCCTATGTAATTGGTGTAAACTAGAAAAGGAGTCAGAATATTTTATTCTAGTATTTATTATCCAACTTGCCCCAATTGTGATTATTACCTAATTCTACTTCTCTAATGATTCTTCAGGTCTAAATTAATTGTGCGATTACTCATTTATATGTAAAATAATTAATGGACAAAAATAGTCCATTGAAATCTGGATGAAAAAAAAAAAAGAGTACATACAACACGGTCATAACGATTTACGATTAAAAATATATCCAAATATCCACCATCCATTTTCACCTTGCGCGTTTTTGTAAATAAAATGAAAGTTTAAGTTGGATTCTGATGACATACTTGTTAAATTACTACACCCTTTGTGTGATATATGCTCATTAATTTTAAATTTACATGCTATTTCCCCACTACCTAACTTGTATTTAGTACTTATTAACTCCAATCCATAATATAAGAGTATGTTTGACTTTTATTTTGGTCATAAATATAAAATTTCAATCCACTTTGTCTCTTATATTTATCTTTTTTTTTAAGATAGTCCTTGTAATAATAATAGTTCTAATAAATATACTTGATTAGCAAGGATATTTTAAAAAATACAATATCTAGTTATTACAAATAACTAACTTAGCTAACTTTCTTAATCTATTCAAATAAGTCTATTAGTTCTTTTATTAAGGATTGGGCTAGTATAATTTATGCATTTCACACTTTACTATGTGCGTTGGCAAAAAGCGCAAAAAAGAGAATTAGAACCGTACACTAAAACGCATTGAAGATTCATAGAAATGAGAGTATCACTTGAGAACAACGGTTTTGTATGGGCAAAGTGTAGTTTTAATTCTTTAATTTTATATATGATTTTATTTTAGTTTCTTAATTTTAAGGGCGAGCAAATTATTTATATTTTTTTCCTAACATTTCTTACTGTGTCGCCTTCCACTCCATCTTTTCCCCAAAAAAAAAAAATCCCACTCCATAGTGGTAGAGTCTCATCTTTATTAATTTAAGTGAAGTTAGTCCCATTGAACTCTTGAATATAAGTGTTTTTAACTCATTTAATCCTAACAATATTAATACAAAAAATTCAAACATTGAAATTTTAAAATGTTAATAAAATGTTTTTAAATATTAATATTATGTTTAATTTTTAAATGATAATATTTATTGCAAAAAATATCATTTACTAACAGTCAGAAGATTAAAAATCAAACTAAAATATTCTATAAAATTAACAACAACAAAAATGCACAGATGACAAATGCTAGCTAGTGTCTATCTGTGTTAAACCCATTTGGATCCAATGAGCTAAACCCAAACATATGGCATCGGCGATGATGATGCTTCTTTTAAAGATTCTTGTTCTTTCTATATTTCATGTTAGGTATGATTTAAGAAAACTAAAATTAAAATAACTAAAATTATTCTTATTCAATCATGTGATAAAGATACCCACTTTCAGAAGACTAAAAACTAAATGGATTGGTTGGGTTTAAGTGAAATAAGTTTAATATTAAATAAAATGGTAAGTCAAAATATCATAGATAATTGAAAGAATTATGTTAAAAGAGTTATTTTTATTTAAATTCGATAATGTTCAAATCTAAATTGGCTGTTAGTTATTAATGTTAGGATTATAGTTTTAATGATAACAAAGTTAGATTAATTGAGTTAAGTATGTTGATCGATCATCTGATCGATCAAACGTTCATCACTAAGGTTACAGATAATTGTTCAAGTGTAAATCAGTTTTATAGTAGGTATTTTGTTCGAAGAACTATCCGATAAGTTGTTGATCGATAAAATGATCGATTATCGCTAACATGGAAATCACATAAGGTTACAGTTAATTATCGATCACTTGATCGATAACATCAGATAAACAAACAAGTAACAAATAAAGAGAACCAAATCTGAAGTGTATTTATCGATCACATGATCGATAAATCAGTTATCAATAACGACTTCGATAAGAGGTAACACACTCTACTCGTTCTGCACATTAATTCTGTTACCGTTTATCGATCATATTTTCGATCATTTGTTTATCGATCACATGATCGATCATTATGCTCTAACTCTCTGAATGCAGGTAATCATCTTAACTGCTGGATCGATAACCTTATCGATCATAAAATTATCGATCACATGATCGATAATCAATGTCTTTATCTACTCATTTTTAGTTTTTTCTGCAACCAAATTATCGATAACATTATCGATAATTTAACTTGTTTGCATAATATCTTTTCACATAACATGATCGATAAAGAGTTTAAGGATTGCTATATTCACATTAACTTATGTTGAACCATTTTCGATCACCTAATCGATCATTGACTTTTCGATAATATGATCGATCATCCGATTTCCTGAAACTCATGTTTTCACAAAACGTGATCGATAATCAGTTTCTTTACCTTACAGGATTAAATTTCTTTCTTCACTTTATCGATCACTTGTTCGAATATTCATTGATGGATCACCTGTTCGATCATTCCAGATAGACTGTGTCTTTCGGTAAATATATTCTTACTCATGGTTTATCGATAACCTTATCCATCATCCATTTATCGATAATTTGTTCGATCATCAATGACTGAAGTTTCATTTCTATAAAATTTGAGTTATCGATAATCTGTTCGATCAACAAGTGTTCGATCACTTGTTCGATCATGGAACGATTTCCGTTTACCATGATAATTCTTAAAGTCATTGATCCAACACTTGATCGATAATATTGTTGAACTGATTCAAAAAGCTTTCACTCTATTTATCGATAACCTGATCGATCAATAAGTAATCGATCACCACTTCGATCAAGCATATCCAGAATGTCTTTCTGCTCCTTTTACAGATAAATCACTTCGTCCAAAATCATTGAATGATAAATTCGTTTTCTCTTTTTGGTTCATGACTAAAGCCTACACCGCAAGACTCTTACTTGTTTAAAGCTTAGAATATGCAGATTACTGAGAAAGAATACAACGGCTCTTCAACGGGATTACGTAGACTGCAACCTACAGTGTCAGAAGCTCAGACGCATTAATGGCGGAACCGTTAAAATCGGCGAAACACGCAAACGGAGTCACAATGGCTAGAAGTTCTTCCGTCTAACGGCTACTTAACGATATCAACTATAAAAGGCGCGAAGAAACATTAATGAAGAGATTGAATACCGGAACTACCACATGTGATTATTAAGTCTAGCATTCAATACTCTGTTTTTCCGCAATACTACTGAGCGTCAGTGTTCATCATTAATTTCACTCTGTAAGAGAGTCGATAACTACTCTTCATTAATTACTATTGAGTGATACTCAAGAGTGTGGACTCTTGAGAGGGCTTGTATCCTTACGGGAGTAAGGGGGAGTGATTGAGTGATTCAATTACTGTACCGAGGCACCAAGAGCCCTGTCGATCTTGGAAGATAGTGAAATACTCAGAGGTGTTCTGAGGACTGGACGTAGGTCAAGTGGTTAAGACCGAACCAGTATAAATCTTGTGTCTTCCCTCTGCGGTGAAATCTCTCCTGACTCTGACTCTCTGTTTTTCTATTCTGTCTCGATTTAATTCTAAATTTTTGTAACTCACCCAATTCACCCCCTCTTGAGTGAGATTGATTCTAACAATTAAGAAAATTACATTCCTCAATATTGCAGTAGTTAATCAGAAGGGACTTTAAAATTACGTGTTAAGTTTTGCAAGTGATTATACATAGCTTTGCTAGAATTTTGTGTGCGAATGCTCATATTGAATCTTTGATTTTATTATTATTATTTTCAATTTTGTGCAGCACACAAGAGTGACTGTAGTTTTAATCAAAGTGAAGGTTAAAATATATGTTTGGTCTTTAAAGTTTAAATTTCAGTTTAATTTTGAGTTTATTAAGTGTGTTTTTACTTCTTTAATCTTGACATCATTAGCTAGCCTCATTTAATGAAAATTTTTTTGACTTGATAAATTTAAATGGTGACTATGCAATTAATTGTTGTCATAACATATTTTAAATTTTAGGTTTTTAATATAGTATTTTATATTTATTGCATGTTTTATCAGTATTTAATGGTAGAGTCACAATTCAAATGAATTGAATCAATATTTTTTATTAGATGAGATTAATATTTTTAAAATCAAGGAAGCAAAAACACACTTTATAAATACAAGAAACTAAATTAACACTTGATATGTATAAATTTTAAAAACTAAACATATAGTTCGACCTAAAATAAATATGGACTCAGACATTGATCATCTACATAGAAGAATTGTTTCTTTGTATACTTGGCCATAATAATTGGTGTGGCGCATATAATTTTCCTAATATGAAATTTCATTCTCAAAAAATTAAAAAATTTCATTATTTGTTGTATGTTTTTCCTTGAATGTTTTGGTCTTTTGAATGATAACTCCAAAGACTGAATCTTATTTTAAGAAAAATACTTACATGGCATTCAGAAAATTGGATTCAAGGTCCTTAATTAATTGTCAAATAACAATAAGATTGTTGGATGTGTAAATATGCCAGCTGAGTGAGTAAACACTTTCAAATATATATTTTTTTTATTTCAATGGTTAAAGATTTTGAAACAAATATATATATATTGCAAATTTGAGGAACTTTCATGTTATTAATTTCAAACAAAGAGCCTGGTTGTTTGTCATTCACCCCATTTTTATCCACTATTTTAGGGGGAAATTGGGCTTTTTCGGTTTACACATTATAAATGAGCACAAAATAAAGAAAAAGAATTCTCCCAAATCAAAATGAAAGAAAAGAGGTAACATTTAGTCTGTAAAGAATAAAAAGTTTGAGGGGCAAGTTTCTGTTTGATTGGTTGAAAATACCGAGTTCATGTGAAGAAAAAGAAGACAAATTTTTTTTGATACCCATAGAATAAAGATAATAAGATAGATAATAACAATGAAATATAAATAGAGTAATAATATAAATAATTTTAATAGTACAACAAAAAATAAAATAAATTTATTTACTACAAAAAAATTATTTTTTATTCAACATTTTTCAACTTGCCTATCTTAATAAGAAAAAAAAACTACAAGTTTTGCTAACATCACTTTAAACATGTCACTATTTTTAATGGATGAGTGAGTATAATACTACCTCCGTACTTAATGAGCATAGTAATTGTACATATCAAAAGTTTTATCAAGTGGTAATTTTAATTAATAAACATGATTAGCAATGATATTTTAGGAAAAACAATACATATTTATTACAAATAACTAAGTTAAATAATTTTTTTAATCTACTCAAATTAATCAGTTAATTCTTATATTATGGATAGGATATAATACTTTTTTGTTAATTAATTAACAACATGGTCTTTTTTTAGCTGAAAAAAATACACTTTTGGATTTTTCTTTAGTTTGGAAACTAAATTAGCTGAAACTGCCCTTATGATTATCACTTTCATTTGAATTTATTCTCATTTGAGGGAAGACCTGAAAGGCTAATCCTTTCTTCTTCTTCTTCTTCTTCTTGTTTTTTTTTTGGGCCAGAACCTCAAAAGGGTATTCATTATTCGAAGATTTCATATCTCTTCCCCACGAAAAGCATAATCTTTTGAGGAAATCAAAACAACCAAATTAATAAGATCCCTTGATTAATAAGGTCCCTTAATGAAATGTTACCTTTTGACCAAGCTTCATGCCTTAGCGTACACACAAAACCCGACTCTCTTGCATATGACGACGTTTAATTGAAAACTTTGGAAGCAGGATTTCATAATCTTGTAAGCGTATATTATCTTCAAAATCTTATATTTCGAGTAAATTTTTTTTGGGGGGGACCCAAAGCAAAGCTCACAACATTTTGCTATAGAGTTCATCTAATGAATAGTTTCATGTAATGAATTGTTTATTTGGAAAAATGTTATTTATATCATGTGGAAGCTGAATGTCATGATATTATTACCTCATTGTACTGTACCTCAATTACATAAGAAAATGCCTACATATTGATGGTCGAAGTTGGAAAACGTTACAAAAGATAAGCGATGGTTGTGTTTATACAAGTTGTTTCAAATTTTATAAATAGAATGTTCAGCAGAATGAGATCTGATGAAAGATATGCCGAAGTTATCTAAAGCCAAACAGAGGAAGTGGACTTCTGTTTTATGTGGGAGTGGGGCAACGATGTGGGAACTAAAAAGATTCTTAAGACTAGCATATATCCTCCCCAACAGAAGCTGGACATAAAATCTGGCCAGTTCACTGCAAATTAGATTGATGACAGACTGCCACTACTAGAAAAAACACTTTTAACGTCGCAAAATAACGACGGTTAAGCAGAAAAACGACGTGGAAAAAAGGCGGTGGCATTTTTGTAAATAAGTCGAAGAGGATCTCACTTTCCACGGCGGTTTTCTTAATAACTGCCGTGGAAAGTGAGTCACTTTACCTTCTCCGCTTTGACTTTCCGTCTCTTTCATTTTCATTTCTTCAGTGCGCCGTGGTCCCCCTCTGTCCCACCACCGAGAAACTGCCATTACCGGCCATTCCCGCCACTATCCCACCGTTTAAACTTCTCCATTGTGCTTGTGGTGTCTTGCCGCCGTCCGCCGTGGTTCGAACGCCCCTCATTGCGCATCATTCTTGCTCGGCCGTGGTCCCCTCTGTCCCACCACCGAAAACCAGCCATACCCCCCACTAGCCCGCCGTTTAAACTCCTCCATTGAGGTTGTGGTGCGTTGCCGCCGTCCGCCGCCGTTCGAATGCCCTCATTTCGCATTTGAATCTTCTCTGCTCTATGAGTATCCTCTTCTTTCATTCTTTTCAATTTTTCTTGGTTTGTTGAATGTTTTGGCCATGAAAATCTGTTATATATGAAATGGGTTTGTTAGTTTTACATTATGGTTGGCTTATATTGTTCATTTTGCATTTTTTATGTGGTTGAACCGTTGATTGGTGGGCATTGGATGTGAGAAAACCTTAATTCCTTCTTATATACTGTATTAGAAACATGTTTAAATGTTTGGAGTTAATTAATTGTGAAGTTTTTAAATTTTTTTATATTTATTTCGAATTTTTGGTAATTTTTTTGTAATAAATATAAGAATTTAGTAATAAATAATCTGTTTGTTATTTGGTGTTTTTTTTCTTTGATATGAATTTTGATTAATAGTAAAGTGTTGTTTAAATAATCTGTAGAACAATGGATCGTAATTGGATGAAAGCTAAGAGAATTAGCAAGGAATATGAGGATGGGGTTGAAAATTTTCTTGAGTTTGCTCAGAGAAATGCCCCTAGTAAAAGAGATGGATTGTACTATTGTCCTTATGTCAAATGTTTAAACAATAGTCGACGGAGTATTTCTGAGATAAAAGAGCATCTTATCTGTGATGGGATAAATTTGAGGTATACAAATTGGATATGGCATGGAGAAATTAGAAAGACTACACTGTCTGCAAATGAGAATGTTGTGAATGAAGACTTTGATGATAGAATTTCGGATATGTTTCGTGATATAAGGTCTGAATCCTCTACACAGTTCTCTTCCACCTTTGAAACTTTGTGTAGTGATGCAGAGACACCTTTATACCCGGGGTGCAAAGATGATTACACAAGGTTGACAACCGTATTGAAACTGATGAATTTGAAGGCAAGAAATGGTTGGACCGATGCTAGTTTTACGAAATTGCTTGAATTGCTGAGTGATATTCTTTCCAAAGGGAATTCACTTCTGAAACGAATGTATGAGGCAAAAAAGATTTTGTGTTCGATGGGTTTGGAATATGAGAAGATACATGCGTGTCCTAATGACTGCATATTATTCAGAAATGATTATGAAGGGTTGAATAAGTGCCCTAAATGTGGGACTTCAAGATACAAAATGAAGAAAGATGATGGTGATTATAATAAGATGACCAAAGGTTCTCCTTTGAAGGTTCTGTGGTATCTTCCAATAATACCACGATTTAAGCGTCTATTTTCTAATGCCACAGATGCAAAGAACTTGAGATGGCATTTCGATGAGAAAATATGTGATGGAAAGCTTCGTCACCCAGCGGATTCTTCTCAATGGAAAACAATAGATCAAAAATTTCCTCAATTTAGTGGCGATCCAAGAAACCTTCGGCTAGGGCTTTGTACGGATGGAATTAACCCGTATGGTAATCTTAGTAGCACACACAGTGCTTGGCCAGTGCTCCTCGTAATTTACAATTTGCCTCCTTGGTTATGTATGAAAAGAAAGTATATCATGCTATCTTTGATGATCTTAGGGCCAAAACAACCGGGAAACGATATCGATGTGTATTTGGCACCTTTGATTGAGGATCTGAAGACATTATGGGAGGAAGGTGTTGATATGTTTGATGCATATAAACAAGAGACCTTCAATTTACGTGCCATGATCTTCACCACGATAAATGACTTTCCAGCATATGGAAATTTGTCAGGATACAGTGTTAAGGGACATAAAGCATGCCTGATATGCGAAGAAGGCACCCACTATATGCAACTTAAACATGGCAGGAAGACAGTATACCTTGGTCACAGAAGGTTTCTTAGTCAGTATCACCCTTACCGTAGATTGAAAAAGGCATTTAATGGCTCAGAAGAATATGAAATGGCTCCAAGACCATTAATTGGAGAAGAAGTTTATCAGCGGGTGGAGGGAATTAATGTGGTCTTTGGTAAGAAGAAGAAGAAGACTGCCGGTGAGAGGAATATATGGATAAAAAGATCTATCTTTTTTTATCTTCCATATTGGCAGAGCCTTGATGTGAGGCATAGTCTAGATGTGATGCATGTGGAGAAGAATGTGTGTGAGAGTCTTGTTGGTACACTTTTACATATAAGTGGAAAGACTAAGGATGGAATCAATGCAAGACGTGACTTGGCCGAAATTGGAATAAGAAAACTCCTCCACCCACAAGAAAGAGAGGGTAAAATGGCTTATTTACATACAGCTGCGCACACATTATCAAAAGCAGAGAAAACAAGTTTCTGTGGTTTTATTAATAACCTTAAGGTGCCACAAGGTTATTTTTCAAATTTGAACAAACTTGTTTCAATGCATGATTTGAAGATAACGGGGATGAAGTCTTATGATTGTCATGTGTTAATGCAACAATTACTTCCACTTGCTATTCGAGGCATTATGAAAACCGATGTGAGAAGTACTATTACAAGACTTTGTATGTTTTTTAGCGCTATTTGTAGCAAAGTCATTGATCCTGCTGAGTTAGATGAATTAGAAAATGAAGGTTATGTAATCCTCTCCCAATTGGAAATGCACTTTCCTCCCTCATTTTTTGATATTATGGTCCATTTGATAGCTCACCTTGTACGAGAAATAAGACTTTGCGGCCCTGTGTGTTTAAGGTGGATGTACCCATTTGAGAGATACATGAAAATTCTAAAAGGGTACTCTAAGAATCCTTATCGGCCTGAGGCATCAATTGTTGAGAGATATATAGCTGAAGAGGCAGTTGAGTTCTGCAATGCATATCTTGATAAGGTAAAGACAGTTGGACTTCCTCAATCTCGACATGATCAGGGGAGAAGCAAGGGAACACGGGGTGTCATAGTGAGGTCTATGTCAAGAGATGTTGTAATGCAGGCACATCTATATATTTTAAACAACACGGATGAAGTTTTGCCTTACTTGAATGCTCACAAGAATATGTTGAAGAACTTGAATCCAAGAAAGAACGATATGCAACTAGCCAACGAGCATAACAAGTCATTTGCCGAGTGGTTCAAGCAACAAGTGTTAAAGGATGGTAATCCTTCTGAAACAATACAAAGACTAGCTGCAGGGCCTCGTTTTGAGGTTGTGTGTTGGGGCGAATATGACATAAATGGTTATTCATTTTATACAAAAACCCAAGATGATAAGAGTACCATGCAGAACAGTGGGGTGATGGTAGTAGCTGAAGCAATGCATTTTGCTAGTTCAAAAGATAGAAACCCAATGTTAGCGTCAATGTCCTATTATGGAGTAATAGAAGAGATATGGGAGGTTAGCTATACTGTAACATCCTATGTTTTTATCAGGTTTTAATAGCCTCTTTTGGTTGATTTTGAGAATAGATTAGCAATTTAATCTTGATCTGGGTGTTTGGGTTGGATTTGAGGTATGTTGGAGGAATAGGTGAACGTACCCCTCTCAGGGTATGTTCGCCGCGGCGAAGTTTACTTCGTTGCGGCGCACCGGGAGTTTCAGAGAGGAGTGTCTTCTCGGGAAGGTTTGGCCACGGCGAAGTCTTGGGGACGCCGCGGCGAAGTTACTCTGGTGAGCGAGGCTTCCCTTTCGGGAAGGTTTCGCCGCGGCGAAGGTAGGGGTATGCCGCGGTGAATGTTTTCTGGGCGAGCGAGAGTTTCCTCTCGAGAAGCTTTCGCCGCGGCGAAGGCGGGTTTTTTTTAGGCGAGTAATCCCTCTCGGGATTAGTTCGCCGCGGCGAAGGGTCGCGATCTATATAGTCGCTGGAGGGTTCAGTTGTGCGAAAATTAGAAAATCTGAAAGAGGAGAGAGGAGCTCTGCTAGGGTTTTGGTTTTGAGGCTTGGGAAAGACATTTCTAAGGATCCATTACCTCAAGTAAGTGATTTTAACCTCTAATCTTCTTTCTTTCTTGGAATTTCTTGGAATTTATGAGGATTTTTGGTGGAACCCTAGGATTTTCTAGGTTGTGATGAAACTGAGGTTTTTGATCGATTGTTTTGAGTTTAATTGATTGCTTTGGGTTAGTTTAAGTGTTTAATCGGTGTAGTTTCCTTGGATTTGAAGAATCTTGAATTTTTGGAGTTAGGGTTTATGGAAATGGATGATTTGGGATTGAGGATGACAATGTAGAGGTTGATTCTGAGCTTTGTGATTTGGGTTATGTTAAGGAGGCTTAAATTGGATGTTTAATCGGTTTAGATTTGTTGTTGGAACCTTAATTGCTCAAATGGGATGTTTGGGGGTAGAATTCCTATAGTGGGTCCTTGAGGTTATGAATTTTAATTGATGTTTGGAAAGGAATTAAGGTTTTAATGGATTGATATGACTTTGGAGTATTGCCTTGATAGATATACCCTTTGAGTTGGGTAGAGTTTTGATGGGAGATAGGAATTTTGTGTCCCCAAGTGTTGTTTTGGCCACATTATTAGTTTGAAAGCTAATATATGATGGTTGTGTGTTTGTGTGCTTGTGTAGACCGGTTGTGAGTCGTGGTGGTACACGGGGCCACATTGTCGGTTTGTTATTCCTTGCTCAGGCGAGAGGTAACCACTTTCCAATCCTTAGTACTTGCTTCTATGGTATTGTGAGTAGATTTATGTTTTGTGCTCGAAGTAGTAATTATGTTCAAAGAGTATGTTGTGTATAAAAAGGAAAACCGTCTTGTGGGGTTTTGATTGATGATGAATCTTGAAATTGTGAAGGATATGCCACTGAATGAAGCTACTTATAAAATGTTCAATTACTATTTGATTATGATTTGAGCATGATGCATGATTTGGGAATTGGTGAGAGTTTTTGATAGTTGCTACCACGTGGTAAGGCCTCCATTAATGCATGATGGTTGGCTTAGTACGTCCCCCATAGTGAGGGATAGGCCTTTTGGCTCCCTACGTCCCCCAGAGTGAGGGATAGGCCTTTTATGGCTCCTTACGTCCCCCATAGTGAGGGATAGGCCGGGTTCGGCTCTTGAAAATCCCCCAAAGTGAGGGATATGGTTGATGGGGATTGCATCACTTCACTAGCACGAATTGTTGTGGCTACCTTGTTATTATATTAATTGTGAACTGCCCCCACTTGACACCTCATGAGCACCTATTTAGTAGTACCTAGTATTGAAAAGGTTGGTTACTGGGACTCCATCTCACCCCGTGGTTTACAATGTTTTCAGGTGAAGGTTCCGGGCGTGGGCCATCGGGAAGAGACGCAGAGGCTTGAGCTCGATTAGCTTTAGGCCTCTAGCATTTGTACATGTATGGCTAGTATATATTGCCACATCTAGGACTGCTTTTTGAAATATTTGATTACCCGGCCTTGTTGTAAACTGGAGAGCATGTATCTCCTTATTTTGGTTGGCCGGAGGCCATTGCTAGTGTTTTATGAACTCTGGATTATTTTGTTGGGAATCACGTAGATGGGCTAATGTGATGTCTGTTGTTACCCGGGCCGGAGGCTCGGAGGCCCAGTAGATGTAAATGAATGATTTTAGTTGCATGCAACGGATTATTTTGGTTGACCCGAGTTTGAAAGTCAATTTCCAAAAATATGAAATCTTCCTTCTACTATGGTAGCTCATTTTAACAGCTTTCCTTTTCTACCATAGTAGTGGTTTTATGTCGGGTTATGATGTTTAAGGTTAAGGGATTTTACATATACCAAATTTAAAGTTCCCGTCTTCAAATGTAAGTGGGTTAATAATAGTGCTGTGCAAGTTGATAAAGAATTTGGTTTTGTTTCAGTCGATCTTGAGAGGATTGGATATGGAGATGAGCCATTTATTTTGACAAATCAAGCAAAACAAGTGTTTTATGTTACCGATATAGCAAAAAAGAAATTATCTATTGTGCTCCAAGGTAAGAGGCAAGGAGTTGGTGGAGATGACGGTGACTTAGAGGTCAATCTTGACGAAATCCCGCCTTTCACAGTTACTCGACCTAAAATTACTGAATTAGATTTGGTAGATGATGACTATGCAGTTAGGGATGATCATTGTGAAGGAATTTGGGAGGATAATCGTTGTAAGACCTAAAATTTGTGATTTTTTTTTTAAATATACTTGATGTTTTATACGGGACTTATTCTAATATTTATTGCTTGTTTGTTGAACAGGAAATGGATGGATCTAATCAATAGGGTTCTGGAGATGACAACTCCTTCCATAGAGCGAAAAGAGGTAGAAGGCCAACCCGTATGAAGAAGTTGGCCTTGCGTGATGAGAACACACAGCCCCCGAGGATTGTAGTACACTTTGACGCTTATTTGAAACCTATAGGTCCTGAAGGGGCTAAATTTACTAGTTACGTGGGCTATCTCGCACGCAGTAAGGTTGGGATTGACATTCCTAATTGGAAGATGGTAGATAAAAACTTAAAACAAAAAATATGGGAGGATATTTTGGTACGTTACAAATTCTTTTCTTAATTTATTAGTATTAATTATAATTGATTATTTGCTTATAACTCTATTGTATTATATTGCGGCTGACATTTGATATTCCCGCAACTGAAGAAATGAGAGACCGTTTGTATAAGCAACTCGATGACCGGTGGAGGGATTTTAAATCCATGCTTACAAGAGAGTATCTTCATGGAAAAAGAACGGGCGAGCATCCTCAAGAACGATACTCTTTTATTAGTGACGAGGCATGGGAGAGGTTTGTGCAGCAACGTCAAGACCCTGCATTTCAGGTTTGGTTTCTTCAAACTTAGTTTTTTATCAATTTATATTATATTTAACTAAACTAACTTTGTTAAGTTTTTATTGTCATAGGCACTAAGTAGGAAGAACAAGCAAATATCTGAGCTGAATGTATACCCACATACCATGTCTCGTGTAGGGTATGGTGGGTTGGAAAGAATCATGATGGAGGAGCGGCAAAAGAGTGCAGAAATGGCTGCTGCTTCAGATCCTACTGGAGTCATTCCACCTATCGACCGTCCTTCTCGCCAAGAAAAATGGAAGGCGGCGAGGATTAAAAAGGATCAATATCTCACTCCAGAGGCTGCTATTGTTGCTGAGAAAATTGTAAGTGATATTAGCATTATGCTTCATTCATTTTTTTTTTAATTATGTTAAATTGAAATTGTTATTTTAATGTTACAGGATACACTTGAGGAGCAATTATCCCAAGGTACATTTGTTCCTCATGGGCGGATGGACATCTTGGCCACTGCCATTGGAAAGGCTGACCATCCCGGCAGAGTCAGAGGGGCCCCTAAAGGAATTGGTATCAAACAATTTTTTGGTCCTGGTTCTCAAAAAAGTACTGGATCATCCTCCGCTGACATGGTATCTAAAGAGGAACTCGATCGACGATTACAAGAAGAAACAGAAAGAGTTCGAGTTCAACTCAGTGAAGAACACAAGGCAGAGATGCAAAAGATGCTTGAGGAGTTTTATGCCAAGTTTGCAATGATGATGGGCACGACCGGATTCCAGATGCCTCGAGTGTCTGAGCCGTCACAGGTAATAAAGGTTCATTTCGTCAATTTAAACTTATATAATGTGCCTTAAGTAATTTCTTCTTATATTTCAGGGTTCACCTATGATGAAAAGTGGGAAGGGTAGTAATAATCAGACACAACAGCTGACATTATCTGACCCTGACCCTAGCCCTGACCCTGTCCAAGACAATGGAACACCGTGTTCTCTCTATGTCGACGTTAATGGAGATTCAACATTTCATGTTGCTAATGGCCGAGTATTCTCGGGCTCAACCATCCACGGGAAGAAAGTTCCAGTAGATCAATCGAGGGTGACGGTAGATAAAATCCGTAGCGGTCAAGGTGATACACCAATGCCCATCCCTACTGATGAGGTTCGCCTACTGGTTCAGGCTAAAGGAAATTTCATTCTGTGGCCAAAACGACTTATTGGAAAGCTTGCACCATCAAAGAAGGCGACATCAAAGAAGGCGACAACGAAGAAGACGACAAGTAGTGCTTCAGAACCTGTCCTGCTGCCTCTTCCTGCTGATATAGGGGTTATGTATGGGAGTTTGGAGCTTCTTCATAGCATGGTAACAAATATGGAAAACTCTCTTACTTATAATATGCCGCCGGGAATTGTGGGTTCAGATGTCACATACCAGTTCACTATTGACAAGAAGGACCTCATTCAGTTCCTGAACTTTGAGGAGTTAGATATAGTCTTTATGCAGCTTGCTATTTTGTAAGTTACAATAACTAAACTAATTTTTTATATTTTACTTATGCATATTCTAATATTTCTTATTTGAACAACAGGCATTTTGTTGGAGTCTGTAGGCAGGCAGGACTTGAGGACACATATGGCTTTATGTGTCCTCAAAAGGTACAAAAAATAGCCAATACTGTGGAAGCCAGGTCGATCTACATGATGACCGCAATGACTCAGTTGAAAAAGAAAATATATTTTGTACCTTACGTGAAAAAGTAAGTATATTATTATATTTGAGATACACTTGTTATATATGTAGGATTATAATTAACATGGTTCGTATTTTGCAGTTATCATTGGACACTAATTGTTTGCGCCCCTTTTGATAACAAAGTCTACTGGTTCGATTCCCTCTGTGGAAGTCTAACCGAAGAAACCAGAGATGTCATTGACACGTTAGTTTTATGTCTATATATTTATTACATATAAAGTTTATAAAAATGTGTTCTAATGTTCTAATATTCATGTTCATAGGGCTTTTCACACTTTCAATTTTATGACCAGGCATCAAAATATGCAATCACCAACATGGTTTCTCCCACAAGTATGTTGTTTTGAGCTAAATATGTAGTTATAAATCTTTTCAATCATCAAATTAGATAATGCTTATAAATTTTTTATTTTTTCAGTATCGTTGTCAATCTGGGAAAGTTGAATGCGGATATTATGTCATCTGTTATATCAATGACATTATTGAGACAAGGGTAACTGAAAAATTGCACGAGGTAATTAAATATAACTTATGTTGCATGTAATTCTGCTCATTTTTCCACGTTTTTAATCAAGTTGACTAATGAATCCATTTTTGATTTACAGGCATTCGAAAATGTTATGCCATATAGCATGGATGAGATCAACTTGATAAGAGACTCTTTGTCAACCACGTTGTTATGAAAATCTTTAAAATGTCAAGTACTAAGGTCTCTTAGCTTCCTCACGTAGTGGTTCATTTTTTGATTGTTAAACTATAGTTGATGTTCATATATGGTAATATTCAAATAGTTTTATTGAGATAATGCTTGGTAACGTCTGGTAATCTTCAAATGGTGCTGCATAAATGTGTACCGATTTAGGTAGGGAGGTGGTAAAATATAAATAGATGAATGAAAAAAAAAAATATAACATTTAACGGCGGTTTTATGGAAAACCGCCGTTAAATATAATTTCCACGGCGGCTCTATCCTAAAACTGCCGTGGAAAATAATTTACAATGGCGGTTTACTAATAAACCGCTGTGAAAAAATTGATTTTCCACGGCGGTTTTAATATAGAACCGCCGTGGAAAGTTTATTTTCAACGGCGGTTTTAATATAGAACCTCCGTTGAAAGTTAATTTTCCACAACGGTTAATAACCGCCGTGTTTTCTTATACTTTCAACGTCGACTCTTTTTACTCTGCCTCCAAAACCGCCGTTAAAAGCCTCAATTAACCGCCGTTAAAAGCCATTTTTCTGGCAGTGTGCACATGAAATATTAGGGTGGAAACTACAGCTTCCGAAAAGAATGGATATGGATGTCAAGGTTTATGTGTAATGTAATATTAAATAAATAAAGGCAACAGAATAAAGGTAAGAGGAGTGGGCAGTAGTATTATTTTAAGCTCAAGTTGCACATGATGAATGGAGGAAAGGGGTAGGAAACAGAAGAAAGTTGGCAGTAGCCCAGCGCCCAAACAAAGAATTCAATTCCCTGGCATTGAAAGTGCCATTTAATTTCCTCCCACCACAAATTAAAGCAAAAGTACAATAAAAGTTTATTATATTTAAAGTTATGACAGTGCAAACCAGTTATTTCTGTCGTGTCTAACCGCAAAGAGTTGGATATGATCCCCCTCTGGAAGTATTTAAATGTGCACTGTGTTTTTGTACCTCAAAGGGACCTGACCCATCACTATACCATCATAATCATCTACTAGAAAGTATTCATTGCTTTTTCAGGTTCAAGAAACTAAGCAGTGGTCTCTCTGGGACGGGAATGAACTTGACGACCCAACCGATAGGCCAAGAAATAGCTGCAATTAGAATGCATGCACCCCATTGCCCCCAATTCAATCTTTCAGTGTCTGCAAATTTCTTAAGAAACTCCACCATCAACACCTGAAGCACAATAGTTATCCCTATGATTCCCAAAAACAACCTGTTCTTTTGAATCCCTTGGAACACATTCTTCTTCTCCAACTTCCTTGCATTAAACTCATTGAACACTTGGCATAACACAAATGTGTTGAAAATCAAAGTGTCATTTACCTTTGAACTCACCCCGAATATGGCCTCACCCTTGAACTGTAATGTCAATAGAATTGTGATCTGGTATAAAGCTTGGGCTAAGAGATTTCTCCACATGATATTAGTGATGAGAGGCTCACTTCTACCCACTGGGGGTTTGTCCAATAACTCCCTCGTAGGCTTCTCTGTTGCTAAAGCTAGAGCACCCAAAGTGTCCATTATTAGGTTCACCCACAATAGCTGGACTGCGGTTAATGGCACTTCTCCTGCTGATATTGCAGCCACAAAGTTAATTGCAAGAGCTGCAACATTTACTGTAAGCTGAAATTGAATAAACTTTTGGATGTTGTTATAAACACATCTTCCCCATTTAAGAACTGTGGCAACTGAGGTGAAATTATCATCCAAGATAACAATGTCTGAGCTTTCCTTTGCAACTTCAGTGCCTTGAATCCCCATAGAAAGTCCTATATCAGCTTCCTTTAATGCTGGAGCATCATTGGTGCCATCTCCTGTGACGGCAACGACGTGACCTTTCTGTTTGAGGCATTGAACCATTAGGAGCTTGTCAAAGGGGGAGGATCTTGCCATCACACAAATTTTCTCCACTTTGTTTAGTCTTTCCTCGACAGACAAGTTTCGAAATACCTCACCTTCGATGACTGCTTCAGATGTGTCTTGATTAGGATGGAGGATGCCGCATTCTGTAGCTATGGCTTTGGCTGTGAAAATATTGTCCCCTGTGATCATTTTGACATTCACTCCAGCTTGTTGGCAATTGTTTACAGCGTTCTTGACTCCTGGACGACATGGATCCTTAATACCAATAAGTCCTAAGAGGGTGAGCCCTTCTTCTCTTATATCTTTGATTCCTCTATCATCTTCTTCAGCTACTTCTGTTTGTGCAAAAGCAATACACCGAAGGCTGCTGGCCGCCATCCCTTGAATGATTTGCTCAAAGACTAGCTTTTTGTCGTCATCAAGTTCTTTCATATTGCCAGAAGCATCGTAGTACTTTGAACACAACCTGAGCACCATCTCAGCTGCTCCTTTCCAATGTGCATGGATTTTGTTGTCTGCCTTCCTTTTAATCAAAACCCCACTCATCTTCTTCTTTGAATTGAAGGCCTCCACATGAAGGATGGTAAAACTTTGCGTTAATTCCTCCATGTTCATGCCCAAATCAAGAACAGCCCATGAAAGAATGGCTTTTTCTGTTGGACTACCTGAAAATTCATATTCGGAATTTTTTGTTTTAGACTTGTAAACACTACCTGTGGTGTTAAAGGCAACCCCTTCTTTGATTAGTTGTTGGACATCCGAATGAACTGATGATTGATAAGGTTCCTCTTCCATAGGTTGCTGTCCAAGCCAGAACTTCGTCACTTTCATCTCATTAAGCGTGAGTGTGCCAGTCTTATCAGTGCAAATGGTTGTGGCCGACCCCATTGTCTCGCAGGCAGAGAGCTTCCTCACCATAGCCATATCAGCCATCATCTTCTTCATGGAATAAGCAAGCGTCAATGTCACAGCCAATGGAAGCCCTTCTGGAATCGCGACCACGACAATAGTAACGCCAGCAGCAACAATTCCCACAACTCCATTCATTATGTCATCAAACTTGGTGCTGCTTCCCTTGAACTCCTTATTCCCATTCTCATCAGTTGTGTTCCCTGTGAAGTAGCGAACTAACATAACAACAAGAACAAGAAAAGCCACTGCCAAGCCAACTTTGCCAATGGCAGAAGTAAGCTGATTGAGGCGTTCTTGCAGAGGAGTTTCTTCATTGTTGTCTCTGCTTATGGAACCCATCATTTGACCCCATGTTGTGTTCGTACCGACAGAAGTGGCGAGCATTTTAGCAAACCCGTCAGCCACCTTAGTCCCAGAAAACAAAAATGGGTTTTTGTCGCCGTTAATCTCTACGTGGTCGCTCTCACCTGTCATGCTAGACTCATCAACTTGCAGAGAATGGCCTTCCAGGAGCAAGCCATCTGCAGGAACTTGGTCTCCGATCTTCAGCCACACGACGTCACCCACCACGATGTCGTAAATGGAAACTTGTTGCCGGCGACCACTTCGTACAACATCTACTTGGATGTTATTGCTAACCTGGGACAGCTTGTCGAATTGTCTGCTCTGTCTGAAGTTACTGATGGAAGATACAGCAATGACTAGAAAAACAGCAACGAAGATGCTTCCACCTTCGTACCAGCCTTCTTTGATTCCATTCTCTTTGATGCCGAAGCCAAGAGACAGAGCAGCGCAAACCAAGAGAATGAGAATGGTGGGGTCCTTGAAGCCCTCACTAACAAAATGAAAGAAACCTCTCGTAGGTGGTTTGGGATAGGTGTTAGATCCAAATGCGTCGCGCCGTCGCATGACGTCACTGGGATCATCATCATCACCACCGCCTTTGACTCCATTTTCAATGTCGGTTTTTAGAGCGGAGACCACGCCATGCACCCCACCAAGATTTTGCAGGGTCTCTTCATTTTTCTCCTTCACGAGATTGGTGAGTGTGGTTTGGCTAACACTGAAGAAGGAATAATCTGTGTCTAAATCGATAACAGTATAGGAGGAAGAAGGTGACAGGTTAGGCTTGTTCTTGATGGTGGTACGGGAGGGAAGCAAAGTGGATTTGAAGTGAGACAAGAGAGCTCTGTAACAATATATACTAACGAATGCGGAGCGCCATTTTTTGTTGGGTTTGCTAAGATTCTTTGGGGCATGCAGAAGTGTCTGTATTGTCTCCATATCTGGCAAAAATGCCTTCGACATGTTTGTTTTGATTGGCAGAAACTCAGAAACTTGTATGGGCAGTGAGCTATTATGAGGCTATCTGGAAGCTTAATAATATATATGCATATATATGTGTATATAAGGCATGACGTCTCAGGCTCTGTGTGTGTGTGTGTGTGTGTGTGTGGCAATGAAATAGAGGAATGCAAAGTGTAACGTTTCTGAAACTGAAGAATGAATAGCAGCTTGGTGGATATGCAGAAAACTTCTTGAAGGCTTAATAGTGTGTGTTCGTGTGTGTATCTATAAGACCATATTTATGGATGCTATATATGAAATATATATATATATATGAACAAAAGAAGTAATATTATATGTATCTATAAAACTGTATATATGAAATATGAAGACAGGAGAGTTTCCGGACCTGAAGAATAGAAGGAGAGATAGCACAGAATTTGGAATGCAGAGTAGGCTGAAAAAGTGAAAGCTTAATAGAGGGTGTGGATATATATGACATACAATGGGATGATGATATATTTATACACAGGCAATAAGTTTCCCTGAAGGCGAAGTCACGTCGACATGAAGAATTCATTGCAAATAGCTTTTGGGGCAAATAAATAAATATTACACGCGGAACAGTGTTTGATACTAGAGTCTCTGGATTTGCCGTAACAAAACAAGGAAGAAGCGTTTGAAGTTTAAACTACGAAGTTTCGCAGGCAGGTTCCCAATGAAGTTGCGTGTCTCTTCTCGTCCCACTTTGCGTCGAAAGTAGGTTCCAACAATTATGACTTCAGATTCAGATTCATAGGTACGACAAATTATTCATATAAATGTCTGTATATTAAGAAATCTTTTACTACGTAGTACGTACTGATATTATTTTTATTGTGAAAATATTATGCATTGCTATGTGTAATTAATTTGAATTTTATTTGTAACTATCGATCATCTGCATTCTGCATGAGTTTCTTCGTTCGATGATTATTTGAATTTTTTTTTTTGCAAGTTATATTGTCAGAAAAGAATAGGTTTCGACGGTTAATTTTAAAATAATATACTTTGTTTTTATTTATAAATTTCACGTCTAAACTTTTACTTACATATTAACGCGTGCTATAGGTAGGATCGACGCAGAAAAGAGAGACAATGATTCATTCAGCACTAAAATGACAATAAATTCCCATGTAAAAAGATATCGGAACAGCCAACAAGTCATATGGAGAAGCATCCTTTGAACGTCACTTCCTTTTGCAAATGGGATTCTCCTTTTTGTTGCGTGGAATAGCATTTAAGTTTTAAAAAAATTATTAAAAGATGAAGGGACAATCACAAAAAAGGCCTTGAAAATAAAAAAAATTATAAATAGAGACCCAATACAATATTAATATTGGTTTTGACAATAATTGATAAGCAAACGACAACAATTTTATGAACAGGTCCTTGTATATAATTTTTTAATTTTCAAGATTTTTTTTGTAATTTTTTTAAAAATAAGATGAATGCAACTCCTACAAGTCATTAAGAGAATCATAAATAGTACTACCTCCTATAAGACTTTGTTTGTAAACTGCAAATAAAATCTTATAATTAGAATCAGAGGTAGTACTTCATTTAGCTTTTTGCTCTTAGCCTTTCTAGTCACAGACCTTCCATAAGTTGCCATTTTCAATTGACTAGCTCTCAATAAAAGCACTACTATGACAAGCACAGGGCCTTAAATATGAAAAATTGAAATAAAAATAAAATATAAAACAACAATAAAATTAAAAATACAGTAAAGAATTGCCATTACAAATGGCAATAAACAGTTAATAAATATTTTGTGACTTAAAAATAAAAATGAGATAATTATTATTTTTTAATATATAGTACATATTTAATATTTCTTCAATTCATATAGATGTATTTGGTTGGGATTAAGTGTAAATTTTTGCCCGTCAAAGAATGTGATTTTCTCATTAGAATACAAAGCATTCGTTTTTTTTTTTTTAATCAAAAGCTGAAATTACAAGCCACGCTAAATCCCATATCTAGCCTACCAGAAAGTTTCCCTAAATGATCAACGAGGGAGTTAAATTCTCTACAAAACTTGACTTGCCAATCCCTATTCATTAGGTGTCTAAGGTTCATCCATTAAAAGGTCGTTATCATCATAACCTCTGGGAGCCAAATTAATTGCTACAATACAGTCTGAATACAGATAGATCTTTTTAAGACTCTGGTAAAAGCCAAAGATGTCGGCAATGACTTGGGTACTCATGAGTTTACAGCTAAACCCACAAACCCATCTGTTACCATTTGCTTCTTTCCTGTGATTGGTTTTATGCTCATTAAAAATTTTAAGACACCTGAAAGACCAAATATCCCAACAGATAAGCATTCGTTTTGCTGTCAACCAGGGAGGACGCTCATCCTATCCTAACCATACAAATTTAGTATGGGCAGCCAAAATTTAAATTTTTAAAATTTTTATCTTTAAAAATATTTTTTTAATAGATAAAAAATTCAAAATAAATACAATCTCTTAAAACTATATTTTAATGGTGTAGATTTTACCCAATAATGTGCTCATCGTGAGTGCTGAATCTGTGCTGTTTAGCCGGGGTGTCTTCTGCCGACAGCCGCTTTTAAGCTAATGCGCTCCGTCGTTAAAAATTATGACGCGGCATGCATGTGGGAACAAGATGTGTGTACACAACCCAAAATGAGTAGCCTTTTTTGACTTATAAGTTTCAATAAGCATATTATCAAAATATTGGACTTGGGGTCGCGCCCCATTCTCGAGAAGCCGACTTAATTTGATTATGATTGAGTTCTCATCATATCAATTTATTTTAGGTTTAATTCTGATTTAATCCATTGGATATTATAAACTTATATATTATCTGAATATTATAAATTAAATCACTTATTTAATTTATATTATATTTAATTGGGTGATTATTTCAATTAATTGACTAAGTCAGCCGAGATATAATATTACTCGATTATTTTGTTTAATTGGGATGTTTTCTAATTTTTCAATCAGATAATCCGGCCTGTCAAGATATATTTTTGGAATAAATCCCATAAATTTTTTATTTATGTTTTCATCCTAAATATAGGAGTTAGATAATTAACTTATTATTATAAAAAATTAATTATTTATGATAGATGTGTTGATTTTTTTTAAAATATTTTTATTACGTTGCCCTGCAGATGGAAACTTTCTTTGGCATATACAATCCATTCGATAGTTTAGGGAAAAAAATTATTAATCTGGAGATAAAATAAATTAAGATTTTATATTTAAAATCAAAACAAATATACCAACTAGTTTTAGTATTTAGGATCAAAAAGAGTAGAATTTTTCTCTCAAAAATATGATATAAAATTCTTGTGATTATCTTCGAATACTGAAAATCTGAATTAATTTACTTCTTTGCAGTGTGTTTATTTTATTTAAATTGGTCCTTAAAATAACTTATAACAACTTAATAAGGACCGGAGTAGTATACTATAAATGTTTTGATGAATGGAATGAGCTTAATATTTTTCTAAGTAAATTCATGGGTCCATGCTTTTAAGTTAAAATATATTGTCCCAACAACCTATTTGGCTATTTAAATATGTTAATATTTAAATTTGCCTTCCAAAAGAGAAAACTAAATTAAAAAGAAAGTAACCATTTGACCAAGAAAAAAGTGTTGTCCCTTATCCGCTAACAAGTTTTTTGTTTTTTTGGGCCAGCGCTAACAAGTTGAAAGAAAGGAATAATTAGTACTCCCTCCGTTCCTTATTATAAGAGACAAATAACCGAAGTACGTTGATCAAAAAAACAGTTAAAGTTAGTTAAGAACAATTAATGTATAAAAAGTATAATTTTTTTTCCAAAAATACCCTCATTAATAAGGAGAGAGAGCATGAGAGAGAACAATTAAATTATTAAAAGAAAGAGAAGTGGGAGGGAGAGAGAGTGTGAGTTGGAGATAATAAATATGAGTAAAATAGTAAATCAACACAAAAAAGTAGAGACAACTTGTAAGTGTCTCTTATATATAGGAACATGGCATAAGCATCAAGTGTCTCTTATAATAAGGAACGGAGGGAGTAATAAATTTCATATAGGAATAAAATAAAGAGTTGTAACTACCAAAGATAATATATATATATATATATATATATATATAGGAAGAAATATGGGATTGAATTTGCTCAAGTCAGCCTCAATTAAGCGACAACATTCTTTTTGAGAAAAAAAACAGAAACAACATGTTGGAAAAATAAAAAATGGGGAAGGCGAATACCATGTGTGAGGGATAATTTACATTAAGTTTCTGAGAAATAATTTCAAGCATGATATATATATAAAATATATATATGGGTGTGTGTGGGTCAATGGTCAAAGTATTCGTTGATTTTATTTTACCTTTCTTCTACAACGATTCTCTAGAGAAATGAATATCAATTATTATTATTGTTATTGTTATCAGGACTAAAATATATATTTCGTCATTTAATTTTATGTAAGTTTTACTAATAGGAGTTAAATCTAACAGAAAGGGCTAGTTCTTTATAATATGTCAAACTAAGGTTTGAACTCGTACTGGGAGATGTATTCATATTAGTACTCCCTCCGTTCCTTATTATAAGAGACGAATAACCGAATTGCGTTGATCAAAAAAACAGTTAAAATTAGTTAAGAACAATTAATGTGCAAAAAGTATAATTTTTTTTTCCAAAAATGCCCTCATTAATAAGGAGAGAGAGCATGAGAGAGAACAATAGTAAATTCTTAAAAGAAAGAGAAGTGGAAAGGAGAGAGAGTGTGAGTTGGAGACAATAAATATGGGTAAAATAGGAAATTAACACAAAAAAGTAGAGACAACTTTTAAGTGTCTCTTATATTTAGGAACATACTATAAGCATCAAATGTCTCTTATAATAAGGAACGGAGGGAGTACATGATAATGTCTCAAATAGAATTGTCTCTAATAGAATGATGTAAAAAATATATTATATAAAATTTTAATTTGATCTCTTAATTTAAAAAATATGTTTTATTTTTAATATTAAATGATGATTATGTGCAACAGCTAGTATTGGAAATGTTTTATCAAGGTAACATTTAACATCTGAGGATGATTTCTTTTTTCCCCTTAACAATTTTGATAACGTTTCCAGCTGCATCACGTGGAGGTCCAAAAAACTAGGGATTAAAGTGCTCGTACTTTATGTCCTTATTCTTTTTTCTTTTTCTTTTTTCGGTCAGCGTCCTTATCCATTAATTCGCTTAAAGGACATAGTAGTTACTTATGAATTTTCTATTCGAATGGTTAAGAGGGGGAAAGAAGGACGAGTGAGATTCCCAAAACTGGAGCATTGAACAAACACTATTTAAAAAAATGTACACCAGAATATAATGGGTCAGCTTTCTAATTGGTCCAAAAAAGTGGGATACTGTGTGTCAATCAATAATTGACAGCTGGTCAACAGCAGGAGAAAAAAATTTATGTTCTGGGAAATTTTTGTTCATTGCCCGAGAAAATCTCCCCGTAAAGAGGACAAAAAGAGTACGCAGATATTTAATTAAGATTTTTTTTTTTTTTGTAAATAACTAGAGCCAGGGAGTTATGAGATTGGAGCTCATAGATATACTCCTCTAATCTTATTTATAAATCACTTTTAATATGTTTTATACGGATTAAAAAAATTAAATTTTAATAATTCTTATTTAAAATTTAATGACTTTTTAACTTTATCTCTATTTAATATATATTATACCTCATATAAATAAAGTCAAGATAATAATAAATGAAGAGTAAAATTGTACGTTAGTACAAAAAATTTCTTTCAATACTCTATACATAGGATCCAAAAATATCTTCACTTTTTGCCTTGTAAATAGGACCAGAAGATTATATAATTAACACCTAAGGGCTTAGAAAGGTGTTATTATCATTTTCCAATGTATTCTTATCAATATATGAGTTTTAGGTACTCCTTCCGTTCCTTATTATAAGAGACATTTGATGCTTATAATATGTTCCTATATATAAAAGACACTTAAAAGTTGTCTCTACTTTTTGTGTTGATTTTCTATTTTACCCATATTTATTGTCTCCAACTCATACTCTCTCTCCTTCCCATTTCTCTTTCTTTTAATAATTTATCATTGTTCTCTCTCATGTTCTTTCTCCTTATTAATGAGGGTATTTTGGAAAAAAAATTATACTTTTTACACATTGATTGTTCTTAACTAATTTTAACTGTTTTTTTTATTAACGTAATTCAGTTATTCGTCTCTTATAATAAGGAACAGAGGGAGTATTTTTTTATTAGAGATAATTTTATTCAAGACACTGAGTATCAGATATAAGTACATCTCCCAGCAAAAATTTAAAATTTAATTCAAGACGTTACGAGGGACTAACTTCTTCAAAACAAAAACAAAAAAAAAGAACTTTATGGTTTTCAATTTAACTTCATCATAGAATCAAAACTCAAAATAATCAAGTACCACCTTTACCTTGAAATCAAAATTTATGCAAATTAAAGAGCCCTACTTGTTAGACTGTTAAACCAATTTTACTGTCTCAAACCCATCCACATAATTAACCAGGGATTATTACCTAAACTCATATAAAATTAAACTCATAAGAGTGACTAAATTCAATAGAAACAAAATCATAGTAGTGAAGATCTTCTCAACCATCACATGTAAGACTTGAAAGTTGAGGATTTAATGGATGAGTATATATGATTCTCTTATCCCTCTTCCAATTCCAACGTGTAAGCCACTCCATTGTGGTTCTTTGTTGCAATGACACAGTTCTAACTTAATCTTATTCATCTCTTTCAATCGCTATTTTCACTGTAATCACTCAACTAGATCCACATTAAGAGGATTATCAGAAAAAAAGAGTATCAAGTGCTTAATAAATTTTACGAAATAGTATATAAAATGAAAATTTTTAAAATGTGTCTTGTACCTCAAGACAAAGGGAATGTAATTTTCGCTAATACAAGAATATTAACTAAAAATATAAACAATCATATTTTATAGAATATTCAATAATAAAATTGAATTTCCTAATATAATGATGATTTCTTCATACTTCATATATACTCTAAAATTTTCAGGGATTCAAAAAATCATATCTTTTATAGAATATTCAAAATAATATAAATAATTTTTTAAAATTAAAAGGGAAAAAATTAATGACATAAAATTACAAGTCGAATCAAATCCATGACCCCCCAGTTATAAAAAAAAAGCTTTTTAGGCTATGGGACCGCCAATACCATGAGATCTAAATTCAGCCACATGTCCGTTGTCGTTCTTTCCGTCTTTCTTCTCTGTTCCTTGTACGTGGGAACACGAAAATGTATCGGTCCCCCACATACGTGTGTATAGGACCTAAAATGAGTAGCCTTGTTTGACTTATAAGTTTCAGTAAGCATATTATCCAAATGTTGGACTTGGGGTCCCGCTCCATTCTCGAGAAGCCGACTTAATTGGTTGAGTTCTCATCATATCAATTTATTTTAGATTTAATTCTGATTTAATCCATTAGATATTATAAACATATATATTACGTGAATATTATAAATTAAATCACTTATTAATTTATATTATATTTAATTGGGTGATTATTTGAATTAATTGACTAAGTCGGCCGAGATATAATATTACTCGATTATTTTATTTAATTGGGATTTTTTTATAATTTTTAATCAGATAATCCGCCCTTTCAAGAATGGCCTATTAAGGGCAGACTCATATCCAAAGTCTAATAAAAACTTAGCCTAAGTTTATTGGTAACATTAGTAAACCGGAAAATTGATTTTTTTTTTTTTTGGATTTTTTGAGAGTCTTGATTGGATCAATTAGGTATGATTTATCTTTTAGCTAAAGTATATTTTTTTTTTACTTTATATAAAATTTTAATTTATTTTTTAACTTTAAAAAGTATATTTTAGTCATTTAACTCTAAAATCGTTAGGCTGAAATGATAATTTTTATAATTGTTTTTTTGAAAAAATTAATATGTTAGAAGAATGTTTTATCAACGTTTAATATCTCAACATCATTATTTTTTGCTGATAACTTTAGAGTCAAATGACTAAAAATATATATTTTAAAATAAATAGATCAAATCAAAACAATGTATAAGATTAAAGGACTAAATACTTTAGCTTGAAACTACGTTGTTCTGAGTTTAAAAAATAGTTATTTATCAAATTTGTTTATTTGATTATATATGCTTTTATATGAATACTTTTCTTAGGATTATATATGAATATCTTTTTGTAGATTCTAATTGCCAGCCAAAAGAAAATTAAAATATACTGTTATTCTTACATGATTGAGTTTATCTCAATTTAACCACATTTTAGACTTAATTTTTAATTTTTGATATAGAAATATTCTGGTTAAAAAATAAAAATCTAGATAAAATACTAAATATTTTGTGTTTAAAAAAATTGTGCTCAAAATAAATTAAGTATATCTTTAAAAATATACTTGTTTAACAAGTGATTTTGCCTTGAAAAATAATTTCAAGATCCTGACAAATATTTGTAACAAAAAAATTTCGTTTCATTCTTTCTTCCAAAAAGGAAAAAAAAGGAAAGTATGTTATGTACCGCAACATAAGATTACGTACTTTGATAGAACCACATAACGTTGAATTAGCTAATACTCCTCTTATTTTTAATATAAAATTTATTTAACTAATTTGATTAGATTATGAAAGTTAAGTAAGTTAGTTAATTATTAAAAATATAATATATTTTTCCTAAAACACCATAATTATCTTCTAATATCCTTTCTTATTTTGATTATGATTAAGGAAGTAGTATCATAGAGATAAATTAGAAAAAAAATTAATAAATAAGAAATAAATTTTATATTTAAAACTAAAAAATTAGAAGAATATTATATGATACCGACATGCCTGCGAACACAGTTACGCGTCTTAAACACGTTTGTGGAATAATATAAACAAAATGATAACCTTACCCCTTAAACTGGGTTTTGGAAACCGAGTTTCCATTACGAATCGATTTTCTCTTCACAAAGAAACTGTCTGGATACCCTGAAACTGGAGTGTTCACAACGATCTTTAAACCACCCAGGACTTCTGATTTGATTCTTTGTCAATAATGAGAAATTTACATTCACACAATAAGTTTTTATTATAGTTTCTGCACCAAAATGTATAGCAGATTATTGTGAAGTTACCTTTTTAAAAAAAAAATGACGTGTAAAACTTTAAGAAAAAAAATAGGTAACAGCTTGACCCATAATTAGTAGGCACGAAAAGTAATATTCTTCGGGTCCTAAACATGTAGTGTAATTTATACTATAACATAGGTCTCATTTAGGATCAAAGAGAGTATTAATTATGAAATTATGATTTAATATATTGAGATAATGACCCTTTTTTTTCAAAAATAAACTCGTAATTCCCTCCTCAACAGCATTGAATCGCAATCTATTCATTTGAAAAAGCTCAAAGAAAGTGAACCTCAGAACGAAAATGCACAAATTATTGGTCAAAGTAAATTCTCTCTTGTTAATAAGAAATTAATTACCTAATTAACCTGTTGTAAATTGCCTGGGGAAATTCAAGTTAATATTATGAAATAATGTCACATGTGGCGATGAATAATTTCTAAATTAAAATTGGTCAAGTTTAGTTGACCGAACCGATAATGTTGACCAATTTAACTTAATCCAATTCCAGTCTACAAATTTTGATAACCTAATGCTTTCCACTTTATCAATGTCCATACAAAGTGACGTCTACAAATTTTATTAATATCTTAATTCTTAATGACTTTTATGTTGAAATTTCAGTTCTTAACATTTCCCTTCACGTTACCCAGTACCCACGTTACAAGGCATATGGTTTAACAAAAAGTAAATAAAAATATCCATCACACAGCCCTTTTTAAAATAATGTCGTAAAATTTTATAGTTTTGAGAAAAAAATATTTCATTAAAATTATGCAAGGATGGTTGATATAATCTATTTTGAGTCATGAATATAAGTTATTTTGCACATAATTAATAGATGTACATTTTAAATTTCGTTTCCGGAAAATTTTAAGTTATGCATATTTTTGAGGAAATGATTGTTGAATATAAAAAATGGCTAATTAACCTGACCTCAAGTAACTTTTTATATTCTCATCCATGGAAACTTATTATTTTGGAATGAATCACATTAATTTTTTTATCTATACTTTGATCCTAATATAGGAGTTAGATAATTAATTTATTATAAAAAAATTAATTAAATTAATTATTTTAGATATATTGTTGATTTTTTACAAATATTTTTATTATATTGCCCTACGGATGTAAACTTTCTTTGACACATGCAATCCATTAGGAAAGTTTAGAAAAAGATTATTAATTTGGGGTAAGAAAATTAAAATTTTATATTTAAGACCAAAATAAATATACCAGTTAGCTTTAATATTTAGAATCGAAAAGAATGGAATTTCTCTCAAAAATATGATATAAAAGTAACGTGATTATCTTTGAACACGAAAAGTCTGAATTAATTTAGTTCTTTGTAACATGTGTTTATTTTATTTAGATTGGTCCTTATAATAACCTATAAAAACTTAATAAGGACCGGAGTAGTATGCTATAAAAAGTATAAATGTTTTGATGAATGGAATGAGTCCAAACTTTTGAGGCACAAATATATGGCGCAACTACCTATTGGCTATTTAAATATGTTAATATTTAAATTCAACTTACAAAAGAAAAAAAATAAATTAAAAAGAAGGTAACCATTTGACCAAGAAAAAAACTGCTGTCCCTTATCCGCTAAAAAGTTTTTTTTTTATTGACCAGCGCTAACAAGTCGAAAGAAAGGAATAAATTAGTAATGAATTTCATACAGGAATAACATAAAGAGTTGTAACTACCAAAAATAATATATATATATATATAATATATATATATAGGGGGAAATATGGAATTAGAATTTGCTCAAGTCAGCCTCAATTAAGAGACAACAATTCTTTTTAAGAAAAGAAAAGACTAATATGCAGATTCTTGTAGTTTCATCATATTTGAATCAGGTCTTTGACTTTTTAATTTTATTAAATCCTTGTAATTAAATTGTTTGAGGCATCCATCCTTCCGTTAGACAAAACATCAATGGCATCGACGGGAGAAATTTGACAACTCGGTGGATCAATACGTGGCAACATGGGTTTTGACTTTGAGAAATGAACAAGCAAGCTGCTTCTCCCTTGGGAAAAAAGTAGCATTTCAAAAGAATAAATCATCTGAACACTTTCTCAGCATCCAAACAGAGTTTGCAGTATTTTCTACAAAAACAGAGTAAAAAATAAAAGGAAATTTAAGTAATTTTTCACTATGGGCGCACTTTGCGGTAATGAGAAAACAAAGTTAGGAATTTATAGTGGTTTGCGCTTATTGTTACAGGAAAAAAACAAAAACTCGTCTTTTTGTAGCATCCAAACAAAGTTTACAGTTCTCCTTGAAAACATAGCACTACAACATTCTTTGGCATTTAAGTTAGGGAATTTATATTTGCATTGGCCTGCCATTTTTGTTGGAATTTTGGAAAGGTGTTGACGTGGTGGTAGATGGTTTCCACCATGGAAGAGTTTCATACTGTTGGAAGACATGAACAGAAAAGAAGATCGTGAATCCAAGCAAACTCAGCTACATGTGGCACTGCTTGCCTCATCTGCGAGGAAGTGAGAGCGTGTTTGAATTCGAAGACTTGAAGAAGAACCACCCTGCATGATGGCATTGCTCGGCGACCTTCTCTTCCCTCTTGCCTCATATGCACTGAACTCAAAGGACTCTGTCTTAATGTAACGCGATAGCGAAACATGTGCCTCTAACCCGATTTTTTCCCTCACACTAACAAGGGAGAGTCCGTTCACAGCCTAGTTGGACTTGCTTACCCACCTGTATGCTTAGTCATCTGCCACCTCACTTATAATAAACAGTGTTATAACTTCTATTAGTCATTTATGAACAGTATTAACCTTCAAAGATGATGCCTCTAATGGTTTAAATTATAAGGAGCTAATAAAAAAAAATCAGAAACGTCATTCAAAGATGAATGCCTCTAATGGTTTAATGCTAGAAGGACCCTCGCATGTGTTTTCCCTTGAGAAAAAAAACAGAGAAACAACAAAACATGTCGGAAAAAAAAAAACCTGTGGGCGACGAGTGCTACGTGTGAGGGGGGTCAATTTACATTAAGTTTCCGTGAAATAATTTCAAGCATAATATAAATCCATGGGTCAACGGTCAAAGTATTCGCTGATTTATTTTACCTTTCTTCTACAAAAACTGTCTGGAGAAAGGAATATCAATTACTAGCAGCTAGCTGTAGTAATTATAAAATCTCGTTTACATAAACAAGTTCTTATAATTAATATCAGAAGTAGTATTATTATTGTTTGTAGTTAATATTAGGACAAAAATATATATATTTAGTCATTTAATTTATACAAGTTTATGATGACACAGAGAGTTAGATCTAACAGAATGGACTAGTTCCTCACAATATGATAAACCAATATTTAAATTTCTATTGGGGAGATAGTCATATTTAGCACCTAATAATGTCTTGAATAGGATTATTTTTAATAGGAGGATATCTATACGCAGCAAAAAATTTATATAAAAATTTATCTTTTAATCTTAAAATTATTAATTTTAAATGATAATTCTGTGTAACAGTTAGTATTGAAAAATGTTTATCAGGGTGACATTCAACATCTGAGTGCGCGATATTTTTTGCCTTAAAATTTTAATAACGTTTACAGCTGGCATCAGACGGAGGTCCCGAAAACCAGGGATTTAAGTCCCGGTACTTTATGTCCTTATCCATTAATTTTATTTTATTTTATTTGGCCAGCGACCTTATCCATTTAATCCGTTGAGAGGACATAGCACTTCCATGTAATTTTCCACTCGAATGATCGAGAGGGGAAAAGAAGTGCGATTGAGATTCCCAAACTGTAGTGTTCACCAACCATTATTAAAATAAAATGTAGACTTGGAATACAATGGGTCAACCTTCTAATTGCTCCAAAAAATACGATACTATGTGTCAATCACTAAGTGACAGCTGGTCGATGGCATGAGAAAAAATTTATGCGACATTCTGCAGGGATTTTTGTTCATTGCCCCAGAAAATCTTCCAATGAAGAGGGCAAAAGGGATATGTAGATATTTAATAAGATTTTTGGTTTGCTCAAAATATTCTCTCTCATCCGAACAGTGAGAAACTAATCTCTCAGAGTGCTGTCAGGTGCCGTAGTGAGAACTCATCTCAACATTGTTTTTTTTTTTACATACCACCCTAATAATCGAATCTAGAACATGATGTTTAAGGTGTCCAAGTTCTTTTTACTTGAACTAATACTTGTTGATGATATTTAATAAGATATTTTGTTGTTGTTGTGAATAACTATAGCCGGATAGGTATGAGATCTGAGCCTACATATGTGTACAATTAAGATCTAAGGGCTTAGAAAGGTGTTAGTATCTGTATTCTTAGAAGAAATTGGAAGGACCCGCGCAAAAAAAGAAGAAGAAACGAATATTAATTATACCTACTGCTATGCTAATTGTAAAATCTTGTTTATATAAACGATATCTTATAATTAGGATCAGAGGTAAATTATTGTTGTTGTAGTTATTATTAGGACTAAAATATATATTTGGTCATTTAATTTTATACAATTTTTACTAACAGGAGTTGGATTTCACAGAAATCACTAGTTCTTCATAACACGATAAATCAATGTTTAAATTCCTACTAGGGGAGGTGTTCATATTTAGTGCCTGATAATGTTTCGAATAGGATTATCTCTAACAGGAGGATACCTATACGTAACAAGAAAAAACTTTATATAAAATCTTAATTTGATCTATTCACTTAAAAAAAATGTTTTTTTTTTATCTTTTAATCTTAAAATTATTAATTTTAAATGATAATTCTGCGTAACAGTTAGTATTGAAAACTGTTTTTATCGAGGTGGACATTCAACATGGGTATGATACTTTTTCCTTAAAAATTTTTAATAACGTTTACCGCTGCATCACATGGAGGTCCAAAAAAGTAGGGATTAAAGTCGACCTTATCATCGAATTGAAAATTTACAAGGAATTACTATGTCCTTTCAACGATAATTAACGGATAAGGTCACCGGCCAAAAAAATAAAATAAAATTAATGGATAAGAAGTACGATTGCGATTCCTAAAACTGTAGTATTCAACAAACATTATCAGAATAAAATGTAGACTGGAATACAATGGCTCAACTTTCTAATTGCTCCCAAAAAATACGACACTATGTATGTTTCAATCAATAAGTGACAGCTGGTCAATGGCATGAGGAAAAATTTATGCGACATTCTGCAGGGAAATTTTTGTTCATTGCCCATGAAGAGGGCAAAAGGGGTATGTAGATAT